>NW_019385395.1:89351-127585 GCF_000671375.1 Centruroides sculpturatus
AGCGTATCAGAAGCAATTATTTGCGAGAAAGCTAAAAAGATACATGCTGATCTCATGAAAAATCAAGCAGGAACAAGCCAGGAAAGCGAGGTGTTTAAAGCCAGCCACTTTTTTTTTTAATTGAGAACGGATTAATCATTTTTACATTACTTCTTATGGGAAAGGTTGGTTTGGTATACGTCCTATTCGGTATAAGTCCAAACACCAGGACGGATTAAGGTCGTATACCGAGGGTCCACTGTAATTTAATTTGTACAATTGTATCTTCTGTCTAGTTGTGCCTCGCGAACTACGCGTGTATTTTATTTTACTCACCTAAATAAAGAATGAATATACCGATTACTGACTTTAGCGATAAATTTCACAAATAAACACATGAGTATCACGAATAAAATTTGCAACAATTGCGGAATTATTTTACACAAGTATTCCACATAGAGAAAAAACAATGGACAAATTGCACGAACTTGTCGCGGGAAGATCGAACAGATTACACGAATGATCGGAAGGATTACATCTTCAACGTGCGGCTTGTCAGGAAATATTTTTCATTGTGCAGAATGGAAAGAAAGAACAGCATAATTTACCGGTACTATTTCGAGTAATTGCGAACAAATTTGTGTTTATAGATTAGATTGTTGCTCTTGCAGAAATTAGTTTGTTTTTACTTTCCTGAATCTGTTTACTAAAAGGAGTAATCAGCAGAAAATCACAAAAGGAACGACTGCCTTATTCTCAAAGTTGCGTAATTATCTTATTAATTCTAATACCATACGTTTTATACTTTAACAGAAACCGTTTAATACTTCGCCTCCCTCGAGTAACAAATTACTTTATATTGATCCTTTAATTAGCCAAATTCTAGCCCGATCATTCGTTGGTTGATTTCAAATATTTTGATGGAATCATCAAAAAGCGATTTTTATGATAAAGTAATTAACGACTTTGCACAAAAGAATTGCGAAATAGAGTTATTTTATAAAAGAATAATAATAACAAGTTTTTATATCTTTGTTTCGTATCAATTATCTATTTTAGAATTAAAATAAATATGAAGGTTAGTTGAGTACAATTCCTAAACTGTTACGAAAATAAACGAGGGGTTGCGGAGGAGACGAGGAACAACGGAAGAGGGAGACAAGTAAGCATGATGTATAGATAAGATGACATTTGGTGACCAGGCGAAAAGGAGTAAAGACGTTACGGACGCGAGAACGTTANTAGAGTTATTTTATAAAAGAATAATAATAACAAGTTTTTATATCTTTGTTTCGTATCAATTATCTATTTTAGAATTAAAATAAATATGAAGGTTAGTTGAGTACAATTCCTAAACTGTTACGAAAATAAACGAGGGGTTGCGGAGGAGACGAGGAACAACGGAAGAGGGAGACAAGTAAGCATGATGTATAGATAAGATGACATTTGGTGACCAGGCGAAAAGGAGTAAAGACGTTACGGACGCGAGAACGTTATCGTTATATCCATAATTTGAACACGGTTACGAACACTGAAAAATTATTGTCATTTCTAGATCTATCAATATTCCTACATAAATAAACT
Organism: Centruroides sculpturatus; assembly: GCF_000671375.1. NCBI lineage: Eukaryota > Metazoa > Arthropoda > Arachnida > Scorpiones > Buthidae > Centruroides > Centruroides sculpturatus. The sequence continues at coordinate 90,915 of NW_019385395.1, forward strand.
GTTTATTTTTGTCATTTCCAGTATTTGTTTAAAACTTTTATGGAAACACCGCTTTCCTATCATCAAATGTCACCGCACTCCACAGGCTTATATATGTGTTTTACTCTTTCTGTTATTTGGGTACTAAAATGTATAAACTAATGCCGCTTGGGGAGCTCATCAGGAACAATAAAAACACGCATCCTTAGCTGCAGTCGAGTGTTTAACACTTCGCAGACGATTTGAACAATACGAAAAGCCGCAACACGAGACGCCCCTGTGGCCTAATGGATAAGGCATCGGTCTCCTAAACCGGGGATTGCGGGTTCGAGTCCCGCCAGGGGTACGGTTTTTGCAACCGATGCGAACAGAATTTTACATCTGCTCATGGCTGTTATTTCTCATTTCGAAACTGAAATGTCGGCAGAATTTTAGATATGCTAAATGTTCACAATCATACGTTCTCTATAATCTTCGTATTGGTTTTGTTTGGAGTTTGGAATATGCAATTCCATTAAAACACGTGCAGACCGGAGAACGTTCTAATGCGATCTCGGGCGTCACGTCCGAATCAGCTTGACATGCGCGAAAATAAATTTCGCCTGTTCTTTCTTTCTATATTACTAATACAGATGTGTTAGTAATACGCTATTTCATTTCAAATATTTAATACTCTCTTCAGGCATTTCCAGACGACGCATCTCGGGGCGCTGTCAGTTCTTTCACGCCTTCAAATGTTCAAATTTATGTCGGCCGAGTTGAACGGATGCTGTGGTGAAAAGAATCATATCGCGCAGAAGCACAACTGCTCGTTACAGCTTTTCTTAAAATTCCGAAGAAAATCTCGAACTGTCGCCGTAACTGTAGTCTTTGATCACGATGTTTGCAATGAGAAAAACGAATTAAAATAAAACGTAAACTCTCGCGAGGCGGATTTGTCGCTTTCTCGTGTTCTTAAAACATGTCGAATCGCAAAGTTGAGTTCTCATAAGTTTTGACGCTAGACGCAAAAAAACAAGAAAAAAAAAAAAAAAACAATCACGTCCGTCAAAGGCGGATTTAAACCACCGACCAGACACCATTACATTACAGTTCACTACTCTACTAGCTGAGCTATTAACAGAACGAGTATAATGTCTGCGAATTTACGTGAAGTGCTTTGCTTCTGCCTATCTCGTGTCTTCTACAATGTTGTTGCAGGTTAGAGCCTGCATTACCCCGATCTGTATGTCTGCGTGCGTTTTCAGAACTAACGGGCGCGATTTCAGCTGGTTCGTAGCGGGTACGCTGGCATTCATCCAGTAAGGTAAAAAGCCGTATCACTAGATAAAAAGACGCCACATCACCCTTGTCGAAATCAAGTTTTTGGTGTTCGAAGACGAAATGCTTACTCTGTGACAGATTTCAGTGTAATTGACAGCGCTATCACCCGATTACTCGCTACGCTACTGCAGCCAATATTCTGAGTGTGACTGCTGTTGTCAAACTTTGTGGAGTGGTTGGCGAAAATGCAAGTATCGAAAGATAAGCATATACCTTAAGACGAGGTGGCCGAGTGGTTAAGGCGTTGGACTGCTAATCCATTGGGTTATACCCGCGTGGGTTCGAATCCCACCCTCGTCGGTTAGCTACCTTTTGATCGCGTCTATTTTAAGATTGAGGACAGCAAAACTGTTTCGAACGCACGCAGAGAAATCGTATTGTATTATTTTTCTTAACAACTCTCTCACGAATATTTACACATTCGCTAGAAATAACAGTTGATATTGAGAAGAGAAAGAATTGGTAGATGCTGTTAAAATAGTGTTTTTGCTGACCTATAGATGTATTTTTTCATTGATAACATTTGATATCATAGTTGATTTGTATCTGTATCCTACTTTAAAAGGAAATAACTGATTTATAGTTTGAGTTGGCCTTTTGTAATCTGAATATTACTTTAACATCCATTTATGGAATTGGACAATTAGATCGTTGTATACTTGTTATAGGGGCATAAGCCGTCATAATCTCCAACAGATTCAAGCATTAATCTGATGCAGTCGATGAATTGAAAAAAAAAAATGTTTCCTGAAAAATAAAATTGAAATTTTGATCGAAACTCATTGGGATTTATGGACTTATATACAAGAAGTGAACCTAGTTTGTAAATCTTACTTTCCAACAGTATATTGTTTCGGAGTGTATGAAACAAGTTTCTTCTGTCCTATGTTTTTATAATTAAATTAATTAAATATCAAACTAGGCTTCTTTTAAAACACTTAATAAATCATTTAACACCTTCTATCGCTTAGAATACTGTTAATGTTAGACTTTGTTTCAAGAAAAGACACCTTCAGTTATAATTTAACAACATTTACTTACAAATCATTAACCAGTGTTTTTCAACCTGTGGGTCGCGACCCTCAGGTGGGTCGCGAAGCCATACACGGGGGGTCGCGGGTAAAAGTGTTTGTAGGTCCTACACTACAAAAAAAAACTACAATTTCAGTGAGAAGGCTGTGCCTGTTTATTTTACAGTACAATTAGTTTTTTGATCGATATTTAAATCTCAACAGAAAGAAAATTAAATACGTAATTTTTAAAATCACTGACATAGTTTTAATATAGCCGTGGGGATCGCCAGAATTTTTTAACTTGTAAAGGGGTCGCGTATTCAAGAAGGTTGAAAAACACTGCATTAAACATATGAATACAGGAAATTTATTTATGCTTTACTCTGGCGCCAACAACTATAGCGCTCTCTCGTGTTCTCTCTGTTTTTTACTTACTAAATTAAATTCTCCCAACAAATACTTTATTTAAACACAAACGTTTTCAGCCTAATGATCGAACGTTCCATTTAATAGAATTTTGAAATACGTTCTAATGCCAGTTCACCTGAAGATAGCCTATTTCATTAGACTGATAACGTTTGTGTTTAAATAAAGTATTGTCAGCGATAGGTGTTAAATGTTTTATTAAATGCTATGTTTTTCTTTGAATTTGATAATGCAATGTGCATTGCATTTTCTATTATATTGATAATTTTTATTGTTGTAATTACATTACTATTTTTTCAACTATCTCGGTCCACATCGTTGGTAAGTTAAATTTAAATCTTTTAACTAAACAGCATTAGAAACTCTTAAAAAAATAAAAATTTTAAAATTTCATGAAAATAACATTTCAATCGTTTTTATAATCTATTTATAAACAATAGATTAATAAGTTATTGTAAGTTGCACTGTATTAAAATTATAAATGACTGAAAATGAAATTTTTTTCCTTGTCTTTTGAACACTATATATTGTAAACACGAACACATGGCAATCTTCATCTTAAGTTTACTGTATTTAGTTTTTAGTTGATTAGAAGAAAATGTTTTTCATTATAATTGCTTAATGAGTTTCCCATTCTCTGAAATGGGGAAGAATTGTAACTGCATGTTTTACGTACAGAGTATTCTGTAAGTCTTTGCTCATAGGTTGAATCTAATACTCGTTTAATACTTCGCACTTCGTTTTAAAGAATCTTCATTCATTAGAGCTTCTTGTCCTTTTTTCCCTTATTGTTTTATTCTTTTATACTACTTGCTACTTGGGCGGATTTATCGCATCACGATTTTTTTGTGGAATTTTTACTTGGTGTTTTTCTAACCGAAATGTACCGTACATCCCATGTTGCGTTACGTTATTTCATGAAAGAGATCCAACTTACTGATAGTGGACACTTATATATATATATATACAGTCGACCCCCCATAACACGGTAGATACATTCCGCTTTTTATGAAATTCATGTTTTAAGAGTCCTTAAATATATATGAGTCAATCACAGCCCGACACGTGTGCAGTTTAGGAACTACGGCTGTCTGAAAGGTTTTCTTCCATAAAATTAATCCATTCTAGACTAATTTGACTCAACATTTCCAAAACAGGTACAATTTTTTTGGAAAAATCCATATAAACTATGCTATAATCAAAAAATTGTAGGATTACTTACCGAGTGTGCACCGTTCGACGACGCTATTGCTTAAGCTTGTTTTCGTGGTTGAGTGGCGCATCGAACGGCAAACGCGTGTTTCCTGATATATTATTTTTCTGCGAAAAATTTGCTGAACTTTGGAGACATCATTAATATAAATATAATTTTTATGGCTGTTAAATAATAAATGGTTTTTAGTAGGTCCGCTGTTCTTAAACTCAACAGTTTGTGCAATATCCCTATTTGTCTAGATTCGACCAATCCTGTCTCGACACGAGTCGGAGATGACGTTTTACCGTATTTTACGAGTTTCTTTTAGCGTGTTTATACGAATACGATCGCAACTTTTTCGCCGCTATATACGAATCCGCATTATACGAACCCGTTTTATAGGTGAGTCTATTGTATATGTCTTTGGCTCGTTCTGCTATTTGGGTACTAAGAGAGTATGTTTAAACTGATGCCGCGTGTGAAGTTTCAAAAACGAATGGAAATTAAACATTTATTATAAAAATTTACTAAAACGAAACTAGAAAAGCTTTCATTGTAAAAACCGATCAAAGGTCGATTAGTTGTACAAGTCATATGAGACAGAGACGGAAAAAAATACTTAATGTAAAACACCACGCAATAATTGTAAACGAACGTCCTCCAGTAGAGATGGATCTTACACCACAAGGCACTTGATACAAGCAATTAGAACATAGAAAATGTTGGAAAAGGGAAAAAGTTAATTATAAAAAAAGCCATCGCGTCGGGTTGTTAAAATTCTAAAATGTCATAGACTAGACAACAATGAGATGAAATATGAGCACAAGTTCCAAAGTTCCATAAGCACCTTCTCTCCAGAGTTAACGGATGGTATGGGGTAGATTCTCCGAAACGTACCTTTCTCGTGACCCGAACAGGTCTTGTCTTTCTCTTAGGGACAGACGAGGGACCAATCTGGGAGCGGGAAAAAAGGGCCTGGAGCCAATCAGAATGAACAAAACGGGGATACTGGTGACCCCGCGTTTCTTTATGCAGCGAGAGTGTAGCGAAATGATGTCACGAGCAGTGTTGGCCAATTAGAAACCAGTTTCAGTGTGTTTGGTGTAAAGCGCTTCTCGAGCGCTGCATAAAGAAACGCGGGGAGATTAATTTGAAAATTTAAGACTATGCAAACAACGAGTCCTTTTTTTCCTATGCACATTGTTTTTAATTCCAATCCTGGAACCACAAACAGCAGGCGACGTGAAGTAAAACTTCCAAAACACACAAATACTATTAAAAAACTTACAATTAAAAATGATCTCGACGTCGACCCTTTTTTGTAGGGTATGACGTCTACAAACATTAAAAACCAAATTTTTCACGACAACATTCCTGTTATATAATCGAATATAAGCTGAGAGTCCTCTGGCGGATTTTCGGGCAACTCGAAAATTATTTACATAATTATACACAATTAGAATAGAAGTTACAGATAACCGACACGACTCTTATCAGGAAAAGTACGATGTACAGAGGCAAGACCACCACTAGAATAATTGAGAAAATTGTAACGAAAGTTGAAGCAAAATTGTCACAATAAATACTCGCTCATTAGAATTCATTTTGTTAATCTGGTTACAGCAACGCGACATGTAAGCGATCTGCGGAAAGGGATTCATCCCGGGAAGACTTTTATGGGAAGTTAAACGCTATTTAGGTAAAGAAAACCCGGAAAACTCCACATCGTCAGCCCTTAATGTGAACTTATGTAATTGGACAATTAGATTGCTGTGTACTTGTTATAGGTGCATGGGCCCTCATTATCTCGGAGATTCAAGAATTTATCTGATGCAGTCGATGAATTGAAAAAAGACGAAAATTTTCTAAAGAATAAAATCGAAATAATAATTGAAAGTCATTGGAATTTATAGAATTATATACAAGAAATGTAACTTAGTTTGCGAACTTTATACTCCTGCTGTATATTGCCATGCCTAAACCTACGACTAACTAACTACCGGTGTTCGGTGGTTTTATCCACTCCCCTACTGAATAAAGAAAATGCAATATGCTACCTGTCGTATTAAGTAAATGTAAAATATATATTTTTAAAACTATATATTTTTGTAAGAACGTTAGTAAGTGTATTATTTTGTTAACAATTTTGCCAATAGATAACAGTACGTGAAAATAAGTAAATCGCATGTATATAGAAATTAATTGAATTACATAAATTCGAGAAATATTTTGCCGTGTGATGTACTTTATCTCAGATAAAAGTATGTAAACGTAACTGCCGAGTTTCGTAGCAATTAGTCGAACGGCCTAGAGTGTATAGTGAACAAAAAAACGAAAAAATTCTCATTTAAATATATAAATAGATATTAGTGGTTTTACATAAAATGTAATATTTTTAACTATTGTAAAATTTTAAGAGTGGAAATGAGTTTTATAAAAAATCGTAAATGCTAATAACGAGTAAAATTGTCATTAAGTCTGACCATAGTCGAGATGTGACATAGAGAGGGGTGGGGAGATAAAGGGATCCTTTATCTCCCCACCCCTCTACCTTTAACCACCAAAATTTAATAGCATCATTCCCTATAATAAACGAACCTCCCTGCAATACTTTAGAAATTTTCGACAAAAAGCAATAGTTATTAAGCTTGAAAGAGAGTGAACAAAATCGTGCCGTCCACACACTAACATTCATACATACAGAAATTACCCCGGAATTCTTTTTTATTACTCGATGTTCCTAAGTCTAAAAATGTAAATATTTTGGGGATCATTTTTCGACCGTTCGTTATACTTTCCCTCTGTTATATATATAAAAACCAGGAAAGTAACTAAACATAGATATAGCAGTTAATGGTGGATAGCGTTATGAAGCAATTAACATTAATTAATCTTAAAGACTGAAATTTTTATTAAAGATTTGTTATACAATCAAATAAATTTGTATAAAATATATATATAATTTGATAAAGTTGAATAAGAAATATTAAAACAGTTTTGTCCAATTATTTCATTTGACTCAATTCTCCAATATGAAGAGAAATATCAAACAAAGAATAATGAGAATATTTAAATGGAAAATTCTAAATTTTAAAAAGGAAATCGAATGCTTTTAATGTATTGACATAATACGTTTATTAGTGAAGGCCACTAGTGCAGTTTCGCTCACATGATTACTATACATCAAATAATCAATCCTTTACGTAATCCTTTACGCAATCCTATTCAAAGTATTTTCTTATTTAAGAAAAGCTGCATTTGGTTTATCTGGTTCCAAAACTGTTTCCAATTCTACAATTCTTCATATTTTCATCAAGTCCTTCATATCTAGGAGTAAAACATGTATACAGGTTACACGAAACGTAGTTTGTGCATTGTTTGTTTTCTATGCCCAATCCTCTCAGCGTTGGAGATATTTGGAATTAAAATGATGTATTGCGATTGTAAGAAGCCTGCCAGAGAATGGAAATATCTGTCAAAGTTATATTCTTTGTACCAAACTGCTTTAGAGATATTTATCTGGACTAACATACTGCTTTCTGCTCAAGAAGTAACAGACAATTTGGTGTGTGTCGGATGGATTCGAATGTTCCCGAACAATCAGATACTTATAAAATTAATTTTAGCTACATTCGCTATTTTTCTAGCATTTCAATTCAGTTTCTTTAAAAGGAAGAGGCTTTATTTTCCTAGAAACAACAGTGGATACGAAGGGGAGGAAAAAATGGCTGATGTTATTCAAATAATTTTTATAGCAGTACTTATACTTTTCTTCTTTTCAATAATAACATTTGTTACTATAATTGACTTATTTTTGTATCCTGCTTTAAAGGAAATAACTAATTCTGAGTTTGAATTTGCATTTTGTAATCTGAATATTACGTTAATGTGCACTTATGTAATTGGACAATTAGATTGCTGTGTACTTGTTATAGGTGCATGGGCCCTCATTATCTCGAAGAGATTCGAGAATTTATCTGATGCAGTTGATGAACTGAAAAAAGACGAAAGTTTTCTAAAATATAAAATCGAAACAATAATTGAAAGTCATTGGAATTTATGGAATTATATACAAGAAATGAACTTAGTTTGCGAACTTTACACTCCTGCCGTTTATTGTTGCGGAATGTATCAGACAAGTTTCTTTTTCTGCGCAGTTATTTTCTTTGGACTGGATGGTGTAGTTCGTCTTGCAATTTCTATTATTTTGATAATTCTGATTGTCGGAACTCTGGGTCTATCTTTTCAACTATCTCGCTTCACATCTTTGGTAAGTCAAATTTAAATGTATCGTGCGTTGTTAAGTAAATATTGTTAGAAACTATGTTACAGCATAAAACTTATTCTTTCATTACTTAAAACGAATTTTTAATGGCATTCATATCCTATTTATAAACAACGAATTAAAAATTTACTTTAATTTATAAGTTACTTAACGTGATGAACGACTTAAAACAAAAAATGTTTTCAACATAATTAATTACCAAATGTTTTTAAATGAAAAAAATTTTATATATGTTTTATACGTAAGTTTATGCAATATATATCTATAAATTTAACATTTTGTCATAACTGAAGACTGGAATATACAAATCTAATTTAAATATCAGTGAAATCATTATCTAGAGCTGTTTGGTTTCAAATATTTGTTGCAATTTTTGCAATAATTTTATTCTTTACTTTACTATTCTTTTTCAATCATTTTTGAAAGACTTGATCCTCTATTTTTAACATTTTTAAGAACATTTCTTGGAATGGCCAAGATTTCGAACTTGACAATTCATATCAGCTTTACTAAAGTCTTTGAGCTGCCTTCGAAATTGGGTTAACGGCCAAATCTCAAGCTAAAAGAGTGATTGCAATATGTTTATAATTGTTTGTTGAATACATTTCAACTTAGAACTACAGATGGGTGAATGTCACTTTATTCGAATGCGAAGCAAAACTGATGTATTAGCTAGGCTCGAATACTTACGATAAATATTAGATGAGAAGCGTTTGGGCATAGTTTTTTAATCACTTTTATCGGCTTCGGCCGAAAATTGTTGCTGTTGTAACAAGAATCTGCGTTCGAAGCTATTCGTAAGTTGTTTGTAACCAATAGGAAGGCAATAAAATTTAAAAAATTTGGCCAGTACGAAAAATACGACAACTTGGTCAAAATAGTTTCATAATCGATATTATAAAAAATTATATTTAAAATAAGAAATGATAAAGTTGGAAATAGTTTTATGGTTGTAAGTTAAGAAGAATCACAGAGAAATACTTTATTGAATGCACTGTAAATAATTTTGACATTTATTTACAGTGCATTCAATAAAGATCAGAATACCCAACATTTCATTAATAAGTTAACTCAAAAATTTAATACACATATTTTTTAAACTTAACTTTTAAATATGTTTAACTGGATATCAAGGAACCAAAGTCATCTAACTACGATATTTGTTATTGTTGCTAAGGCAATCAAAAATTGTCATCTGGTTGTATAGCAAAACATTGTTAATTCGGAAGCACAGAATGGTTAAGGGCGAGATATTTTCGGCGTTTGAAAAGGTTAAAATAAGTGTTTTAAGCAGAACTGACGAGTCAATAAATTCTACCGCAAAAAAAGCCGGAAGATCTATTAAGAAATTATTTGTCGTTAGGCAAGGAATATGCATTTAAAAAGAGTACCAAAAGGCCGCAAAAACTCACTTCTTGTATGAAACGAGCAATTTTTAGAAAGATTATCAATAGAACAAGCTCTCTCAGAAATATTGCTGGATAACCCGAATGTGGAGTAAGCTTGGTATTAGTTTTGAACGTAGTTTATGCTGCCAATTGTACGAAATCTCGAAAGAAAGTCAAATATGTAATGTTTTCAGACAAGCGCAATGCTGCTAGACTGAATTGGACCACATATCAAATGATCTGGAATAAAGAGTGGAGGAATGTAATATGGTCAGATGAGAAAATGTTCAATTTAGATGGTCCTGGTGGTTGCCATATTATTGGCATCATTTAACAAAAGAGAGAAAAATGTACTTTAAACGACAAATAGGTGGAAGTTCCGTGATAGTTTGGGCTCACTTTGAAGAGCAAGAGGAAAAAATATTGCTTTTCCCGAAAAAAGGCACGTCTTTCGAGAAAGACAATCGTAAACAAAGGACACTCAGATTATTAGATTTAAAAAAGAACCTCGGAAATATCATTTTCAATTTAATATTAAGTATTAATAGTAATAATAATAATAATACGAGTGTGTTCAAAAAATACTCGGACTGTTTGAATTGCGCGGCTCCAATTGGTTCTAGGGGAATCCGCTTTTTGTCGCTATATTTTTACAGATCGTCTGTACAAATCTAGTTTCCCGATTACAGATATCTTTATTTGTTGATTAGCTACGCGGTTGTAGTGAAGTGCGATTTTTTCGTTTGTCAGATTTCAGAATGAATGACCTGATGGAGCAATTACTTGTTGTGAAATTTCTTGTCAAACTTAGAAAATCTGCGACTGAAACAGTTGCTATGCTCAACGCGGCTTACGATGATGTTGCTATGAAGCGACATATTTCAAGTGGCATGAACGTTTTAAGGGTGATTGACAGTCGATTGAAGACGACGAGTGTCCTGGGCATCCTTCTACGTCAACTGACGACTTACACATTGACAAAATTAACACCCTGGTGCGGGCATATCGACGTCTTACTATCAGAGAGCTTGATGAAGAGTGTGGGATATCAGTTGGATCTTGTTACGAAATTTTGAACGAAAAATTGAAGAGGCACCGTGTTGCTGCGAAATTTGTGCCAGGCCTGATGAAGGACGACCAAAAAGCCAATCGCGTCCAGGTTTGTCAGGAACTGCTTGATCGTTCAGAAAAAGATGAAAACTTCTTGTCAAGGATCATAACAGGTGAGGAATCATGGGTTTACGGTTATGACATTGAAACGAATGTCCAAACTTCCAAGTGGGTGGATGAAACGTCCCCCAGACCTAAAAAAGCTTGCCAAATTCGATCCAATGTTGAGTCCACTTTACCAACTAATGAAGCATTGTTATTGTCATACGTGAGGTTTATCAAAGCTCAGAAAATATGTCAAGAACTATTATTTGCTAGAAATTTAGAAACAGACACAATGAGAGAAACCATACTTAATACACTGGAAAACTTTTTTAAATTCAAAGCCTTCTTTTAATGTTAATAAAAATACTTCTAAATATGATTAAGTATGAGTTTTATTTCTTCTCATTGAAACATTCTTTGATTTCAGAAATACGATATGGGTCATATCCTATCTATCCTATCCATATAATAATGCATGTTTAAACATTATATTTGCAATAACTGTTTTTAAGATACGCAACAGATGGTAATGTAAAAAGGCAAGTTAAAAAATGTGGTGGCACTACGTAGATTTTTTTAATCTCAAAGTGGACGGTGGTCGAAATAAGTTTGAGAATCTGTAGTTTATTCTAACGATCGCGAGAGAGAATTAAAGCTAACAATTTTGTTTTAAATTTCGCAAAATCGAACGTCCTGTACTCACAATATGATAATTTATAACTACTTTCAATCTCGAACAAGTGTATTAAACTATTGAATTATTTTAAAGGAATAAAAATTTAAAGAATAAATTACAACTCACAAATATCAGGTAACCAAATGAATAATGTCGAATTTTTCAAATGTGAGTAAAAATGCTTGTATTTTGTGTTTAAAATAATTTTATTCACGAAAAAATCTTTCTGGCGGACGTCGAGAAATGTTGTTTATCGCGAGTACTTAAACGTTGATCAAACTATAACAGCAAATTTATACAGTGAGCAGTTACAAAGAGTATACGATCAATTAATGCTAAAACAATCATCTTTGGCAAATCGTGGAAGTATTGTTGACTTTACAACAGAACTCTCGATTACATATGGCAGAAATTACAAGAAACAAAACAATGCAATTGAAATGAGAACTGTCACTTTATCCTTCCTATTCTGTTGTCTTATCACCGTCGAATTATCATATTTTTTTAAATCTTTGGATAACAGTGTGCGTAGAAAACAATTTACAAATCACGCACGTATAAAAAAAAGAAGAAACTGAATTTTTTGTACTAAACATGGTATTATCAAACATTCCTCATATTAGGAAAATATAATTGAATGTCAAGGTAAATATTTGGCTGAATAAAACTATTTTAAACAGAAATACGAGCATTTTTATTCACATTTTTAAAAACGACATTATTTATTTGGTTACCTGATATTAATTTATATAACCTAATTTTCCTCTAGATATATTTCGAAAGAATGGACCTATCTGTTAAAGAAAAATAAAACAGATTAATATAATCAGGGGCACTCCCAGAAATTTTTCTAATTGTAATTAAAAACAAAACCTAAGTGTAAATAATGTGAAGCAAGCTACGAATATGAAACTTTTTAAAACTGGGTCGATAGTGACAAAATAAAAACAAATGGCACAGAATAAAAATTAAGCTTCTCTTCGTAATTCATGTTAAATCAAAGTCATGTAAAAAGTATCATGTATTGCTCATTTTGTTTATGCTGTATTTAAACTTTGTGAGTATATTAATTAAACATATTCCTAATAAAAGTGCAGTGGCGTGCAGTGACATTTGATGATAGGGAAGCTGTGTTTCTGTAAGAAGCCGACATACAGGGGCAATCAGTTAATTGCGCGTCATGGTCCATTCGTATTCGTTTGTACGGTAAGCTATAAAAACCGTACACTTTTTTCAAATGTATTTTTTAATAGATTATCTGACGTACTTGATATATAAACAAGTTCAATATAATTACCACTGTTATTAGATTCAATAGATTTCCTATGCCCTCTAAATGCCAATTCTTTCTTTGAGAAAAAACATATAACATCTATTAATTAATTTAGATATAATATATCTATTAGCCGTAATTAAGTTATAATTTTCAATATATATTTTATATTGTCTACTAATGTTACATTCTATTCCGCTTTGATTTCCACATTGCTTCAATTTTACGAAAGAATCGATGTGACATTTACGATTTTCGTGTCTTTTGCCAGCTTTAGTCAAATTATTTAAATTGTCATAACCATTCTTATTCCACACACTAATTTAATTTGAAAATAATAGGCAAGGCCAACAAAACAATTTTTGCATTTTTATGCATCCACAAAGCCATTTTATGTCTTCATAAATTTTATCGTGAAAATGTCGAACAAATTTTTTCGTTGGCGTATTTATATTTAACTTAGGCATTGGTCTTTCTCTTTTAATAATGTTTTCTTTTTCATTATATGGTCTCGAGCCAAAACATTTTTAAAATAAATTTTAAATTAAATGTCGCAATTATATTCGAAATTGTTAGCCATAATAAGGGCTAAAATTATAAATAAAATTATAAAAACTTACTTGTTAAAATGAAATGTGTGATGGATATACAATTATACATACCCGGTACAAAATATTCAATTGTATGTATATGTTACAGTCAAAACCCGTTTTTAGTTAGAACGCGTTTTAACTAGTTGAAACTAGTTTATACTGAATGTCTTTGTTAAAACCCGTTTTGTCTAGTTAAAACTAGTTTTAACTCAAATTCATTTTTGACTACAGTAAATTCTAGTTTTAACTAGACAAAACCGGTTTTGTCTAGTTAATTTACTGCTGTACATGTTTTGACTTTAGATAAAACTAGTTTTAACTTTTAACATTAGTTAAAACTAATTTTAGCTACATAAATATGTTTGGGGGAAATAAAGTTGTGTGTAGTGATTCGGCGGAAGATGCCTAACATTTTGCTTATGAAGAAAATTACAGCGCTAATTTGAGTTTAGGAGCCCTCTAATGAAAATATCATATTCTGGAGTATGTCTTTCAAATAAAAGTTTGGAGTTTATTTTAAAAAATTCTATACTGTGTTTGCAATGACGACTTTTTCACTGTCTGGCATTTTAAGCATCTCACCCCAAGTATCTGGGTGAGATGCCAAATGCCATTAGGGTAAGATAACAAATATAATTGCTTAAAATTAATTTTTGAATTTCTTAACCAAATTTAATTTATTGCATATGTAGTACAAAGTACTTCATAGTAAGTATAACAGCACAGTATAAGTATTGTTAAGTTTCCGCCCGTTCTAACGTGTTCTATAGCTAGCTGAAAGCTTTTTTCAGTCCAAAAACTTTTTTGAGAAGTCCTTATATAATTTCTATGCATATCCTGCAATAAAACGAGAAAACAAAAGTTTATTAAAAATAGGCATATTGGAAATCAATTAACAAAAAATAGGCACGTTACCCCAAGAAAAATGTGGCATATTTTCCATTTGTTGGGGTAAGATGCCTAGTAGAGTCACGTGCTCCAGCATGTCCGATCGGGATCGGCGGTAGCTGACAATGGAAACTTTAGAACCTTAACTACATCACACATTAATTGTTTTTAGCAATTTTTAATAAATTCCATTTTAACTTTTAGTTTAAAATTATTCTAGAAACATTTCACAACAAAAACTTCGTTCTTATCTAGCTTTTATTCTTCTCGGATGTAGAAAATGAAGTAACGGTAGCCAACTACAGCTTTCCGCACTCAATATTGGCCCAACGATTCATCATACAAATACATGACAATATGTGACGTCACCGTTTGAAAATATCAAAAATTAGGCATCTTCCCCCGCTTACCATCTTACCCCGAATCACTCTATGCGTTGCAGTCAAACCAGTTTTTAGTTAGGATGCGTTTTAACTAGTTAAAACTAGTTTATACTGGATGTCTTTGTTAAAACCCGTTTTGTCTAGTTAAAACTAGAATTTACTGCTAGTCAAAAATGAATTTGAGTTAAAACTAGTTTTAACTAGACAAAACGGGTTTTAACAAAGACATTCAGTATAAACTAGTTTCAACTAGTTAAAACGCGTTCTAACTAAAAACGGGTTTTGACTGTAACATATATAAATTTTTAAAGAAAATTATAATTAAATATAGTTTTGTGAAGAAACACATAAAAATAACAAAATATTAATTAATATGCATCAATGTCCATAATTTAAACAAGTTATTCTTTCAATCACCATAACAGTGTATTTCTATTAATAGGACTTATTACACTAGTATATAAGATTACAGCAACACAGCCACACAGATTAAAATTGTTTTATTTACAATTATCAGGTGATTGTAAATAAAACAATTTTAATCTGTGTGGCTGTGTTGCTGTAATCTTATACACCAGTATGATAAGTCCTATTAATAAAAATACACTGTTATGGTGATTGAAAGAATAACAAAATATTTTTTACTTTTTAAATATTAAAACAATCCACTTAGTTAAAATTGCTCCCTACGAGTGGCTCATGGATGGAATCAGAGACGATCTTGGTAGGTATGCGGTGCGTACATGCTTGCCAAATCTCGAGGGTGCCGATACCGGTTAATGTCAAATGTCTCTTTTGTCGTATCACTAGTATATCTCAAAGGACGCGACAGGGTTGTTGTAAATTTTAAACTTCTCATCATAGCTGTAGAAATCTAAATATGTTAAAATTAATAGTTATTTGTTTTCTAACTAATTCATTTTAGGACCATGTGTCCACGGAAATTTCCAAAATTTACAACTTTTCGGTCATTCTCATTGAAAAAATTTCTCTCTTTATTACATTTAATATTACGAAAAAAATCAGTCCCCATAGTACTCGGCTATAGATTGGTTCGGTTAAGCTTTTGTTTAAGTAAAATTCCGGCTCTCAGCAGGGTTGTATTTATGTCCCTAATTCCCTAATTTCTTAATTAACTACTTCTTAAGTAAAAATAAGTCGAAACCGGTTACTGTGTTCTCGAATATTTGTAGTCTCAGGAAAGAAGTGGAAAGACAAATTTTTATCACAAACGGATATATAAATCGTAAATTTAAAGAATATAAATTCTAAGACTTTTTTTGTACCTTGTGCATCCCATTCATTAAATTTAGTTGTAAATGATGCTGCCCAAGTAACAGTTAATTTTTTAAACATTGTACAAAAATTGCACACGTTTTTTCTGCATCCCCTTAAAGATGGGACATGCGAAATCGTATTTTCACTGGTTTAACATTGAAATCCGTAAATAATATAAGATGGGAAAGCAGAATAAAATCAGAATAAATATATCAAATATTTCAATGGATTTTTTAAAACTCCTGTCAACTATACAGAATTATCATAAAAAAACATTCCAGTAAATTCTTATCGGTTGGGTTAAGTTATAAATCTACTCGTGATTCACATAATCGGGCGAGGGCGGCCAAATATCTTCTAGCAGGCGACTAGCAGTCCAGAACCGGTCATTGGCAGCGTTATACGATATTTTAGTGTGTAGCTTCCACCACCTAAACCGCGTAAGGTTGATGCTCTGTAAAGAGCATGTGCAAATGCATATAATCTGAGCTGCTTGGAAGCTGTCCGATATTCGACAATATAGCACTTCCATTCCGCCACTGATATTCGATATAGAATAGCACTGATATAGAATAGCAATCTTATCATTTTTTTCATATGTAGTATAGAAATTTGTAATAAGATACATAATGGGGTTATAACAAAATATTAATTTTAATTAATTCAAAATACGTTAAAGTATGAAAATAATCGCGCAATATGTATTTATATTTTAGAAAATACGAGGGAAGCGCACTTCCATAGCTTCCAAGGACTGTACGACACTGTAAAAATGTGATATAATACAATATTAAAATTGATTTATCAATTACAATATAACCAATTTTACAATTTTTGTTTATGATAATTATTTTAATTTGTCAAGCTGTACGGAAAATTCATGGAAATAGATAAATTGTGCTCTGCTAATTTACCGTTAGAAACTAAAATGAAGGTAATACAAATACATTCAAATTTTTTCTTTCAGTCTATAAATTTAATATTATTAAACATTTTCTTCTTTTAAAGATGCTGAATTTTATGAAAAGATACGGTAAAACTCCATTTGGATTAAGCATCGGCGGATTCTTTTATGTTAAGAAAAACTTCTTCATTCGAGTAAGTTCGATTAATATATCCCGTTTGACTTTATTAAACTCGTAAAAATATTTATAACTGAGTGTATAATTTACAAATCTATTTCATTGAAAGAATTGTAGTAAATATGTAACACTGTTTAGGTATATATAATAATTTTGTAAATATTATTTTACAGATGCTGAGTGCATTATATTCATCGCTGTCTGTGTTGACGGAACTTTTAATTAAAAAGAAACAACCTTCTTGTAAAGTTGGAATTAGAGATTTAATTCAATAAAGCTGTTGAATTAAATTTCCTCATAGGCTGACTTGAAAGTTTGAATAACAGCAGACTGATTACAAAAAAATGAGGTATTTTTGTTTTCGAAAAAAGAGGGCAAATGTAAACTTAGAGAAAAATTAACTTAGAGGAAAAAAATTAATCTCAAAAACACAAAGAAAACACCCCTTACGAATCTTGAAGATTTGACTCTCGACTGTTTCGTAAAAGTTACGACATTTGTTCGACTATAAATTTATGCTTCACTAAATTTATAATATATAGTTATGATATAGGCCTATAGATAACACGTAAACTGTATGTAGAGTTTTAAAGTTATTACAAATTATGACATATATGATAAATTTGCAATGGACAAGCAGATGCACTGACAAAGGCTACTACCTCTGACAACATTCTTCAACTACTGTATTTATAACTAGCAGACCCCGCCACGCGTTGTTGTGGCTCAAAACGTATCTATCAATATTATAAATGTATAACACTTCCACCGTGGGGGGGATTTTTCGAAAAATCCCTTAGTGTACATTTTCTTGACATACCCTATTAAAACACAATCAAAAACGCAAAAAACCGCATCTGAAATAGTATAATAGAAGCCAAGTTCTTCACGGTAAAATCCTGTGTCTCTCCCCCGCGGGGAAATATCGAAAAATCCCTTTGTAGTGTATATTCTGTTGACGTACCCTATTAAAACTCAATCAAAAACGCAAAAAACCACATCTAAAATAGTATAAATAGAAGCACAGTTCTTTACGGTAAGCCTTAATCCTGTCCATCTCCCGGGGGGATTTCGACACGTATATTATATAAAAACACGTGCGTATTCGAATTCAGCGTTGTGTCAAAATTTCAAAGGAATTAGTAGGAACAAACGAACATTACATTTTTATTTATATAAATAGAAGATGATCTGCTTTAGTTCATTTTCACAGAAAAGCGTAATGCCTCACAGAAAAGCAAACTTAGAGCGTCTTACTCGTAGCGCCATCTGTTGACATAAAAGCCTTAACCTGGATTATATATTTTAATTTATATGAATGTTTAACGGAATAATATACAGCCTATGTCCACCTTGAGGTTCCATTCTAAATATCGGTGAAAGAATTTTTGAAATCGGATGAGTAGTTTCGGAGATTACCTGCTGCATACAAACTTACATACAAACATTACCTCTTTATAATATTAGTATAGATAATGTGAGTAACAACTTGCTGTAAAGACTTCTATGAGAGGATTCTATGCAACAATGGCAGCGAAATTGGGACCACTGCATGTATTGTATCACTTGTCAGTTTTTGCCTAATGCCTTATCGGTTCACTCCAAACTTCAATATCACGTAATTCTTAACCAACCATATAAAGTTAGCTAGCTATTTGTATAGTTTACATCCAACACCAAAACGGTGCACTACCTGTGGAGTTGAAAACAAAGCCGTCCATTACTTGTTTCATTGTCCAATTCTTAAAAACGAACGACTGCAGTTGAAGCTAACTGTACAAAACAAAGCAGACAGCTGTCTTGAGGCTGCAAGGACTTCATAAATGACTTAAAGACTTAATTCCGCCTCCAGAATTTGGTTTTTTGGTACCTAAAACTGACAAATATTTCAACCTTCACTTGACCCAATAAGAAGAGGTGTACTATATGGAATAATAACCACCTCTATAAATTGTGTACGTCAAGATTTTTGTACACGTTCTTCTTTGTAAATATTGAATCATAAGCTCTCATAGCGTGGCTATAATTGTCTTCAGGAATTATTGATAGTTCTAGTCTTGTGCACGCTTAAATGCATTAACGGAATCACCATGGCTTTATTCTTTGTATCACGTCTACTTTATGCTCTCTGTTTTACCTTTCTTATCACGTTTAATATGTTTTCGAGTCTTAATGTAATGTCGCTCTTTTTCTACATTACAACGCTAAAAACGTTGTCGGGTTTTAATTGCCTACACGGGCTCTCTATTATCACACTTTTATGTGTTATTGTTCTAAAGATGCACACTTTGTGCACACAATCACATTACTATGAAATTCTTTTACTGTTCATCATCACGCCATTACGCTTATTATAATTTAGTATAATTTAATTTGTACAATTGTATCTTCTGCCTAGGAGTGTTTGGCGGTACTACGCATGTAGCCTATATTATTTTGTCGTACCTAAATAAAAAATAAATATACTCCACGCAGAGTTCAACACGCCAGTGAGCACATTAAAAATTAGAAATTTGACATAAATTTAAAATTACTGCAATCGCTGATAGAAACTTTTTCCAGATTGGAATTGAAATATAAGTTTTTTAATAATAAGTGAAATCTTATCGAAAAAATTAAGATAAAACTGGAAATATTATTTATATTCAACATTAGCCAATACTCTTAGTTAATACAAAAGTTCATAATGACCTAGTGGATAAAACCAATTAGCGCTGACCACTGAACACTAATAGTTGTTCGTAGGTTCGTTCCTGATCAACAGACTAAACAAGTGGAATTTTCTGACATAAATACAAACTACTTTTCCGTAGAAAACCTTCTAGGCAGGCACTCACGTTTCGGAAATACCCATCTGTTGCATTCTACTAATCCAATTCAATAACACGATATTTTATATCAACTATTAAGATTAGTTTGGTTAATTCTATCGAACTTAAAACTTTCAACTTTTAAAGTAATTATTTTATGAAATATTACAAGAAATAACTCACTGATATGCAGATAAAGCCTATCGCTACAACTACGTATCAATTCGGGTTCCTCAACGCAGTAGCTCACTGACTACAGCGTTGAGAAACCCGGAATCGAAAATTGGCGAACCCTCCATGAGTTTTTAAAGGCAGTTGGTCAGTCTCGGATATGTTCGATCCCGCCCCTTACCATTCAATGGAACACATGATAGATTTCTTTGAAAAGTCCCTTCTAAAAGTCGGTAAGGGCCAAATAAAAAATTATTTATCAGTTGAATGTAAAGATTTATAGTTTTTGGACCAAACAAATTAAACTTGTTTCGTAGAAACTCTTTTTACTGAATTTCCTTGACTTTCTATCGAATATATATTATAATTTACATTAGAATATGTTCGATTTAATCATTATATTAAGAATTAAGAAGAAATATCTATAGAAATACTGGAGGAACATAATAAAAATAAATAAAATATTTTTAAAACGTCTTACTTTTTACTTCGTTGAGAATCTCCTGAATTAACAATAGTTTTGTTTGCAATAATCGCAAATACTTTGTTACATAAAACAACATTTTGTCCATTGTTAACAATCTTTGTTACCGTACAAAGATTTCACATTTATATGAAAATAAATTAGAATGTCTGAAAACATCGATAGTTCCAAATGACATTTAGAAATACTTTTAAAAGTCATTCTCTATAACAAATGAAATTTATTCAAAAATATTTTACAAAATGCGAAATATTTTAATCGTTAACCGAATCGGGATTCTGGGCGATTTGTACTCCAAGAATTTTTCATGGGACGTCGGTCCCGGATAAATCAATTCTATTCCCTATTCCTTTTGTGAGCTTGGCCGAACCAATGACGGATACGATTAAAATATGCTTAAACGTAAGTTTAAAAAATATATAAAATTAATAAATACTTTGAAACAATAAATTTAAATAAGGGAATACATCATTTGGTGAGAATATTTGATAATTGTTAATAAAATCGACAAGAATTTCGCGCGTGAATAAAAAATATACTGATAAGTATACTATGTAAATATACTGTGAATAAAAAGTATACTGTCAAAAAGATGGACATTTGTGATTTTAAAAATAAATGTTTTAATCGGATGGTTTTAACAAGGATTATATGGCTATTTCCATTTCCATTTTCCATTTCCGATAGAGGAGTGTTATTGCTATTCGCTTGTCACTCCAGAAGAAACAGTGAGGAAGAGTCGGTCTTATAGAAGACGACCAATCCGAAGAAGACAGGAGAGAGGTCACTAAGTAACCAAAGCCAGTCTTATAAGAGACGACCCCCGATTATATGGCTAGAGAGACTTGTTTGTTTTTAAATACGGGATTCCTACTTCGTTGAAAGATTTTTAAAACACATAAATATGGCTAATCGTTAACGAATGTGTAAATAATCGCGAGCGAATTTCAAAAAGTTGTTAAGTAAGAAAAATATTACAATGTTATTTATCTGCGTGCGTTCGAAACAGTTTCGCCGTCCTCGTAAACTCAATCTTAAAAAAATGACGCGAGCAAAAGGTATATAATCGACGGGGGTGGGATTCGAACCCACGCGGGTATAACCCAATGGATTAGCAGTCCATCGCCTTAACCGCTCGGCCACCTCGTCCTAAGCTGCATGCTTATCTTTCCATACATGCATTTTCGCCAACCACTCCACAAAGTTTGACAACAGTCATACTCAGAATATTGGCTGCAGTAGCTTGGCGAGTGATCGGGTGTTAAAGTGCTCATTTGTTGTGGCTGATATTTTAGCAGGAAAGAAGAGCACAACTGAAAGTAAATTCCCAGTTCCTCCTCTTCCAAGGTTGAAATATTGTCCGTTATCTTCAGATGTGAAACGCTTTTTCTCTGGGTATAAATTAATTCTCAATGACAAATGTTGCAACTTTTCTATTGAATATTTGGAAATAGTGCTTGTAATATATTACGAAGCTAACTATAGGAAACAGAGCGAATAAAAAAATGCGAAGATAATTGTTTTTCTACTTTTGTGTTTGCATCATTCTGAATACCTGCATTTTTGTTTGCATCATTCTACTGTAAATACGTGCAAAATGAGTTTCTTGAATTAGTCAATAATTATAAGATTTTACTAAATATTATCAATATTAATAATAATACTTAATATTATTATTAACTTATTAATATTAAATTAAAATGATATCTTTGAGGTTATTTTTGAAAGCTTATAACTTCTAAACTCTCCTTTGTTTTCGATTGTGTTTCCCGAAAGAAAGCACGTCTTTCGGGAAAGAATATACAGTCGACCCCCTATAACACGGTAGATACGTTCCGCTTTATAAGAATTTCGCGTTGTAGGAATCTTCAAATACATGAGCCAATCACAGCCCGGCGTGTGCAGTTTACGGACTACGGCTGTTTGAAAGGTTTTCTTCCATAAAATTAATCGATTCTTGACTAATTTCACTCAACATTTCCAAAACACGTATAATTTTTTGGGAATAATCTGTATATACTATGCTATAAACAAAAAATTGTAGGATTATTTACCGAGTGTGCACTGTTCGACCACACCATTGCTTAAGCTTGTTTTCGTCGCAGAGCAGCGCACCAAACGGCGGTCGCGTTTTCTGATAAGTTATTTTTCTGCGAAAAATTCGTTGAACTTTGGAGACATCATTTATAGAAATAATTTTTATGGCCGTTGAATAAGAAATGTTTTTTTCACAAGAAATGTATAAAATTACAGTACTGTATTAGATTTACAGTACCTAATTTAGGCCTATATACTGTACAGACGATAGTAAACTCTACTTACCCGCCTAAACTCTCCATAGCGTGTAAGTAGTTCGGCTGCTCGTCCACTATTGGTCCAGATTCGACCAATCCTGTCGCGACACGAGCCGCCGATGACGATTTACCACATTTTACGAGTCTCTTTTAGCGTCTTTATACGAATACGGTCGCAATTTTTTCGCCGCGATATACGAATCCGCATTATATGAACCCGCGTTATAGGGGTCTACTGTATAAAACAGCCATTGGTAGGTCGTTTCTGTATGTTATCTCAAGTTTTATAAACAGTGTTAGGCATTACTTTCACGATAAAAAATTATGTAATGACTTTTTTTTTGAAATTTGGAAGAATTATTTTCTAATAAATATAACAAATTTAATTTTTATAAGATTTATTTCTTTATTTATTTGTCCAATTGTCACATTCTTTACTACGATAGATTGCAAAAATATTCTCTATTTAAAATCGATCGCGAAGACCAAACGTTTGCAACCCTTGACGTAGAGGGCCGGATGGCCGAACAGTCAAGGTGACAATCAAGGGTGCACCGGGTTCGAATCCCGACGGGTCGATGAATCCTCAGGAATTTTTCGGGGAGTATTCTCTTCGGATATGTCTGGCTTGCCCCGTTCCTCACCACCCGGCCGCCCATTGAGGGCCTGGCCGAACCCATAATGGGCTTGTAAAAAGAGGCCCTCTTAGTGCCCACAGAGCGAAAAGAGTGGACGGAAAAACCCTCGACGTAATAAATCAAGTTCGTACTATATTTTTAATATTAATTTCACAAGGTTTCTTTGTTGCTAGAAGTTTCAACAAGATAGATAGCAATGAATAAGCTATATGGCGCCCAGAAATTGCAAATACATTATTATTTACACGTAAAAAAGTTATATATTTAATACACTTTTTAACAAATTGAGTTGTGTCATTCAATTAAAAATGATATTTATACAAGTTTAACAGTTTAACAATAAATTAAATATAAAATGTAAAACTTTAGAAAATGCAAAATTTTTTAAGGTAAAATTGTCATGTAGTTACTGTACTTTACCAATACCAATTTTAATGGAACGACATGACTCAGAAAACAAACAAGTTCATTTTATACATTCATGTCAAAAGTAAAAGGAATATAAGTTGTTATAAGCACAGAAATGTAGCCATTTGAAAACTAATTAAAATGCACCAATAAACGTAAAAGTGATATAAGTCGAGTTATACCAGTTTTCACAGGACACACAGATATAATAATAAATATTAAAATTACTTACGTATAATATATGTTAATTAAATAGAAACATGCTAAACATGTAGGGGAGAGCGGGGCTACAAGTTTCGTTTTTTATTCAACCTCATAATTTGTTAATGAAACTTAATTCTAGCATAAGTATTGAGATATCAAAATTTACTAATATATCTAACTTTGCTATTAAGACAGTTTTTGGGGTTGTTTTTTGGTAAGATTTTTTATAATTAATAATACAATACCTAAAGTCAGAAAGTAACAACTTACCCCGATTCGGGGCTAGTTGTTAACAGGGTGGGGCAAGTTGTTACGAGATCTATGGAAGGTGTAATATGTAAAAAAAAAAATAATTTATTTAGCTAAGTACGTATTTAAGGACTAATCAATAATATCTTATGAATAATTAGTTGTTTTTCTTAAATTTATTATAAACTAAACATTTTTACATTTTAACATTTATAATTTTTACTTAAAGATTGAAACATTAACCATTATATTAGCTTAAGTAGCTAATCAGCCTTGAAATTATCAATTATCAGTCTTCAATCATATCAGAAAGTCGTCTTTGACTGAAAATAATATTATATTTATAAATCATCACAAGATTCATCAGAACCGCAATTCGGACAAAAGTATGTTAACATGTCACGATATTTTCTACATCTGGAATGGGCCCAGTTCTTACATTCTTGACACTGGATCCATTCTTCACCAGAACGTGAGTTAGAGTAACGGTCACAGCAGACTAAACAATAATACTCTAAACTATCCTCTTCATTCTCAGAACTTTCACTGCTCATTTGTACAACCTGTCGTTTAATGGACTTCCTCTTTCCTTTTCCTTTTAGCGTTCTCTTGTCGTTCCCTTTTATTTTATTCCCTTGATTTCTCTTTACCCTTCCCTTTCCTTTATTTTTTCTTACTTCTTCATTATCAATGCTTACCTTCCTTTTTTTGCTTTGCTCTTCTGCCAGGGCTTGTTTCTCAGGAGTGTCTGTTAAAATTGCGGATTTTCTACGACATCTCTTGGTCGTTCCACTCCGTGGTGGTGCCTTTGGAAAGGGACGAATTGCTTCTGGGGAGAAAGGAACATCCTTTCCAAGTCCTTGTACAACACCAGAAGTTGTAGACAAATTTACAACTCCTGATGGCCCTGGTTGATCCAAGATTTGTCTTTCGTCAATAATGCTTACAGTTTCACGTGCATTGTTGGATTTATCTATACTAGTTTCTGCCTCTGAAACTTCCATATCAATTATATCAATATCATTTATAGGTGTGATGCCTGCAGAGACACTCTCATGCGTTGGAGCCAAAGGGCGATCTGTGACGAAAGATGGAGCAAAGTCGTCTTCAGTGAAAATATTAGGATCATATGGCCAAATGCCAGCCTTTTTAAAAGAGCTCATTATATTGATAGGAGTTGCTGCAATTGGCAACGCATATTTTACGATTTCAGGGATCTCATATATTGACATTGTCTTGCCAGGGTTGCTGCGTAGCCAGTTGTCTTGAGCCTTTGCACAATAATTTTTAAACGGTGCATTCACTCCAACGTCCAATGGTTGCAGACGGTGTGTACAATGAGGCGGGAATGACAGCATTACAATGGAGTTAGATTTCGCTTTTTCTACCACATTGATATCGACGTGAGATTGGTGATTATCAAGCAATAACAAAACTGGATCTGAAGGTGATGGTCTGGAGTGTTTGATGAAGTGATCTATATATATGAGGAACTCCGTAGCTGTCATCCATCCAGAGCTATTTCCTGCACCAATGGATTCCGGTGGTCCGCCTTTGATAAACAAATCCTTGTATTTAAGTCGAGGGAAAATAAACATTGGAGGAACTGTGTGTCCTAATGCATTTGCTGCCAGTTCTACGGTGACTAATGAACCTCGTTCTGCAGATACTATAGCTCCAACTTGCTTAGTTCCTTTTTTGGCAATAATTTTCTTTGGCTTTAGCACTGTCGTAACGCCAGTTTCATCTAAATTATATATTCTCGAGGGCGGAAATTTATATTTATCCAACACTGTGCCTAGCTTTGTAAAAAATTCGTTAATATTGTGCTTATTAAAAGATGATGCTCTGCTAGCACTTGTCGATTCCGGGGCTCTAATCGAGAGTTGAGGGTTTCTCTTTAAAAAACCAGTCAGCCAATCTGGACCAGCTTTTTTATTCTCATGCCAAGATGGTGGAATATCAGAGGCGTTGAATTTCTGTGCACATTCATATGCTAATTTTCGCACTTCCTCTGGTAGAAGACCAAAGAAAATTGTTGCACATTTTAACAAATATTCTGCTAACTTGTTTTCCTGTTCTTCACTAAAGACCAATCTTACTTTTTTGTAGCCAACCACAGCGTTTTCTACTCCAGATTTCAACTTCTTCACAAATCTGTATAACGTCATATGACAAATATCTAATTCTCTGGCAACAGTTTTTATTTTTTTACCATCTTTAATAACTGCATCTGCAGCTCTTTGCATCAACTCCTGAGATACAGAACCTCGTGTTGTTTTTCGAATATAAGTCCGCATACTGCAAAGAAAAAAAATATTACTGTATTTTTACTGCATTGCCAGTACAGATGAACTGGGGCAAGTTGTTCCAAGGTCACAACATACCCCCAAAGAAGGGAACATCTAGCCCCAATAACACATGGGTTCAAAACAGCAACTACTAGATTAGGTTACGAGACATACACGGTTTTAGCGTTTATATCAAGATACCATATATATTTTTGAATAAAAATACCAAACAACTAATCGCTAATTATTTAAATTCGCCAGATATACCAAAAATATCAAACACGAAAATATTTACTTACGTGGATCAGCGACGTACAGGCTCCTTTTCCAATATACTGGACGTTACTGGTCTAACTAATATGGCTGCCATCGATGCGCAGAAACATTCGATTTCATGACGTATTTACTAATTATTATTATTATTTTTCCTTATGAAGCTATTTCAATCGGAACAACTTACCACGGGAACTTTTAGCCCCGCTCTCCCCTACTTCAAAAAAAGAAAAACTATAACTGCAAAAATAAGTTATAATATATCCAATACACCTAGTCAAACTCAGGACCCTGACAAAAAATTACCTACGGAATGATGTCGAAGTTTTACAGTTGCCATCTGATCGCATCACCCAATTATGAGAAACTACATAACAATATAATTTGTTCTACAAAATTGTTAATTCAGTTGTTACGAGAATATTTTTTACATTTGAATATCTTACATTGTATTTTTGGAGCTACAATAAAATTATGTAGCAATAAACATTATATTCATTATATTTTTATCATCAAACACCACTTTATTCCTATCATTACCGAACGGATCTAATGCACACATACAAACTTTATTTATGTCTCAGTGATGATGTTAGATGTCAGGGCTGTAGGTAATGTCATTCTTAATTTTTAACCCTTGAATATGGCGCGTTAATAATATAGAAATTCGTAATACTAATAAAACAATGACACATTTAGAAACTATTACGGGCTCCAAGCAAGTGCCTTTCCAGCCTTGTACCAAATTAGTCCCTGCTTCGCTGTCTCTACAAAAATTTGATCTGAAAAAAATAGTTTTTTAATATCATCCAAATAAAACGACATTCTACAAATTTCACCTGACAATAACTGAAATTACGGAAAAACTTTTTTATAAATCGCCAGCTTAAAGGTTCTGATAAGCTTAGTTCACACAGAGAACAAATCACTGGCAAAAACCAGGGCAAATATTGCATCAGCGATTACTTCGTTTCCAGCACATTTTTCTTTCGCGAATGGCGCTAGCATTTCAACGTGTTGAGCATTTTAACCAGAGAAAAATATTCGCACAATCGGAGACATGAATTGTTTTACATAAAAGAAGAAGATGGCGGCGATCAATTAAACGAAACATTTTACGTACGTGAACGAAGCTTCGTTTTTGTTTAACGAAAAAGCAATATTACATAGAAGTTGAGTGTAAGAATGAATGGTAGATGTGAACTATTTACAAAAGTTAACGATAATTTAATTTATTTTTACAATTTTTTCCTAACTTGAGCAAAATTCAAAAAACTTGTTCAAGATCAGAACGGTATTTTGAAATTCAAATTTTCCTCCAGGATTCCAGGACATTCTAAAACTCCGTTCTAATTGGCATTAAAGCGGTAAAATGCTTCTAATATTTTCCGTAGCAAGCATTCGATGAAGTCGTCTCGATGCCATTTTGTAAACAACACTCGTCCACTCTGGACAGAAGAAGCTCCCGCATACAAAGATTCTTTCTATTCGCGGTCGCTGGACGTTGCCACGTAAAACGTATCCTTATGAAGCGATTAAAATTAATCTTAAAGACTGAAATTTTAATTAAAGTTGTGTATAATACAATAAAATAAATTTGTATAAAAAGAAAATACAATTTCACATAAAACTGAATTTGAAATACTAAAACAGTTTAATTTATTCTTTTGACTCAATACTCTAGTATCAAGCGAAATGTCAAACGAAGAATAATCAGAATAACAAATAAAAAATTTCCAGGACAATTATGATATTTGTAGAAAATATATTTCTTTTCGACCATACATTTGTCTATTTTCTGTCCCTTTACACGTTATACGAGGCAATAACAAATTCCACCAGCGAAGTCGACCTTTATATGTAGGCTACTATTCGCCTACCTATTTTTATTTTTTACCAAATGTAATTATTAATTTTGCTATGCTACCGCTAGAGGATGTTTTTAACTACAGTATTTCACATTTTACGGCGAATGGTAGCCTACGTAGAAAGTTCGACTTCGCCGGTGGAATTTGTTATTGCCTCGTACAGCGTGTGAAGGGACAGAAAATAGACAGACTCATCTATGTATGTATGTATGGTCAAAAAGAAATATATTTTCTATAAATAATCAGAATATTTCGCTGGAAAATTCTATATTATGAAAACGAAATCGGATGCTTTTAATGTATTGACATTATACATTTACTATTGAAGGCTACTAGTGCAGTTTCGCTCACGTGATTACTATACATCAAATAATCAATCCTTTACGTAATATCCTATTCAAAATATTTTCTTATTTAAGAAAAGCTGCATTTGGTTTATCTGGTTCCAAAACTAATTCCAAGTCTACAATTCTTCATATCTAGGATTAAAACATGTACACAGGTTACACTAAACGTAGTTTGTGCATTGTTTGTTTTCTATGCCCAATCCTCTCAACGTTAGAGATATTTGGAATTAAAATGATGTATTGCAATTGCAAGAAGCCTGCCAAAAAATGGAAATATCTGTCAAAGTTATATTCTTTGTACCAAACTGCTTTAGAGATATTTATCTGGACTAACATAATACTTGCTACCCAAGAAATAATGGACAGTTCCGTGTGTGTCGGATGGATCAGAATGTTCCCAAACAACAAGATACTTATAAAATTTATTTTAGGTACATTTGGTATTTTCGTAGCATTTCAATTCAGTTTCTTTAAAAGGAAGAGGCTTTACTTTCCTAGAAACAACAGCGGATACGAAGGAGAAGAAAAAATGGCTGATGATATTCAAATACTTTTTATTGCTAACCTTACAGTTTTCTTTTTTTCAATATTTCCATTTGTTATTATAATTGACTTATTTCTGTATCCTGCTTTAAAGGAAATAAGTAATTCCGAGTTTGAACTAGCACTCTGTAGCCTGAATGTCTCATTATTATCTATTTATGGAATTGGACAAATAGATTTCTGTATACTTGTTATAGGTGCATGGGCAGTCATTATCTCGAAGAGATTCAAGATTTTATCTGATGCAGTCGATGAATTGAAAAAAGACAAAAGTTTCCTAAAGAATAAAATCGAAAGCTTAATTGAAAGTCATTGGGATTTGTGGACTTATATACAAGAACTAAACTTAGTTTGTGAAATTTACACTCCTGCCGTTTATTGTTGCGGAGTGTATCAGACAAGTTTCTTTTTCTGCGCAGTTGTTTTTTTTAATCTGGATGGTGTAATGCGTCTTGCAGTTTCTATTACTTTGATAACTCTTGTTCTCGCAACTATGGGTCTATCTTTTCAACTATCTCGTTTCACATCTTTGGTAAGTCAAATTTATACCTATTGTGTGCATATTGTATAACTATTATGTTATTCAGTAAATATCTTTCGAAAGTTTTTTAAAAAATTAAATTTATTCTTTCAATTAAAATAAAATTTTAATGGTATTCATATTCTATTTATGAACAATGTATTAAAAAATTTATTCTAATTTATAAGTGGATTGACGTGATAAACGACTGAAAAGAAAAAATTGTTTCTAACATAATTAATTTAGAAGATTGAGAAACCGGGGGTCAATGAATACCAATTTAAAGCCCCTTGAATCGGCGATGGTCTGGTGAAGACCACTCACTTTATCACTGGTTGGTTAGCCTGAGTGACTGAAAGGTGATAAATCTGTTGATAGGGTGTTGGCGCCTAATAAGTCCACACGAGAGCAGGTTAACCAACAAAAATAACAATTTAAATTAATAAACTTAACACAAAAGCATGTGATACAGTAATCTAATACACTACATGTTATTCTACATTTCGTAGGTAACATATTGTTTGGGACTATTTCTATGTACCGGTGTTATTTCTATGCAGTCCGTACTACTGTATCGGATAGACATTAAAGCCTTATATCTACGTCCTTATAGGCTAACTGACAGAGAGAGAGAGAGTTTACAAATAGAAGTACAATTCTAAGTATGATACCTCGTGAAGATAACTCGATGTTTATTGATTTTATTCAATTGACGTCATGGAGATGATCGTGGATCTAGTCGAGAATCGGTGGTCCCGTCCAGGAGCTGTCGGGTGTAGCTTCGTCTATGCTCTTACCGGTAGTATGTCCGCCCCGAGACTCGTGTTCGAGCCCCTTTGATTCTCCCTTGTGCATGAGAAAAAAGCTAGAGCCGTGTCCTGATTCGGTGGATACGAGCTGTCAAGAACTGGACAATTCGTCTGAATTATTGATACTTTCTGGCCGTTGTTGTGGTTCGTCTTATCTCATAATTTTATCTGTTTTGACAGTTTGTTATTATGATTAATAGACTGTTTTGACTAAGGTTGTAACCTAAGTCCTAACATTGTAATAATCGTTGGTTTGGTAGGATATTTGATCAGTTTTTATCTGTCGAAGAATCACGAGAAATAGGATGCGCGAATTTGTCCTGTTCGACCCCTCTTTCCCGTCTGACCCAATTGTTACCTTCTGTTGTGTAATAAAATATGTTATTACGTTAATTAAAATCGGCTGAAAGTAGATTGGAACGAAAGTGGAAAATAAAAACAAATTTATAGGCGATCATAGACATATAGAAATAAAGGCCCAACAGACTGACACAGGTTGTCAGGAGAAAGAAAGGAAGTTGTAGTTAACACGAAAAGCCGATATACAGAAAAAAGTCGAAAACTCACTCCTGCATAGTAAGGCTTTGTTAATTCGGCGTTTGAAAACGGTAAAATAAGTGTTTTAAGCGAAGCACATGAGTCAACAAATTCTATCGCTAAAAAAGCAGAAAGATCGATTTGAGTGATCACGAATTATTATATCACGTTAAGCAAGGAATATGCAGTTAAAAACAGTATCGGAAAACCGCAAAAACTCACTTCTCGTATGAAACGAGCAATTTAAAGGAAATTAGGAATAGAATGTTTTCAAAAATATTTCTGCAAAACCCGAGTAACTTTGGAGATAGTTTGGGACGTAGTTTAATAGCTGCCAATTGTATGATATATTCAAAAGAATGTCAAAAGCAAATATTTACAGAGAGGAACAATGCTGCTAGACTAACTTGGACAAGAAATCACATCAGCTAAAATATAGTGGAAAAATGTAATGTGGTCAAAGGAGAAAAAGTTCGATTTAAATGAGACTGGTGTTACCTTACTATTGGCATGATTTGAGAAAGGTGAGAAAAATGTACCTTAAACGTCAAATAGGTGGAAGTTCTATGATGGTTTGGGCTGACTTTAGAGACCGAGGAAAATAAATATAGCAGACTCCCCTATAACAGGGGTTCATATAATGCGGATTCGTATATCTCAGAGAAAAAATTGCGACCGTATTCGTATAAAGACGCTAAAAGAGACTCGTAAAATGCGGTAAAACGTCATCACCAACTCGTGTCGCGACAGGATTGGTCGAATCTGGACCAATAGTGGACGAGCAGCCGAACTACTTACACGCTACAGAGAGTTTAGGCGGGTAAGTTGAGTTTACTATAGGCCTAAATTAGGTACTGTAAGTCTAATACAGTACTGTAATTTTATACATTTCTTATTCAACGGCCATAAAAATTATTTCTATTAATGATGTATCCAAAGTTCAACGAATTTTTCGCAGAAAAATAACTTATCAGAAAACGCGACCGCCGTTTGGTGCGCTGCTCCGCGACGAAAACAAGCTTAAGCAATGGCGTGGTCGAACTGTGCACACTCGGTAAGTAATCCTACAATTTATTGTTTATAGCATAGTTTATACAGATTATTCCCAAAAAATTATACGTATTTTGGAAATGTTGAGTGAAATTAGTCTAGAATCGATTAATTTTATGGAAGAAAACCTTTCAAACAGCCGTAGTCCGCAAACTTGACACGTGCCGGGCCGTGATTGGCTCATGTATTTGAAGATTCCTACAAAGCGAAATTCTTATAAAGCTGAACGCATCTACCGCGTTATAGGGGGGTCGACTGTATATTCTTTCCCGAAAGACGTGCTTTCTTTCGGGAAACACAATCGAAAACAAAGGAGAGTTTAGAAGTTATAAGCTTTCAAAAATAACCTCAAAGATATCATTTTAATTTAATATTAATAAGTTAATAATAATATTAAGTATTATTATTAATATTGATAATATTTAGTAAAATCTTATAATTATTGACTAATTCAAGAAACTCATTTCTTCAAAAAAATCATTCTATTGTTTATATTAGAATTTTATACTTTATATCAAGCTGCATAAACAATTTGAAATTCACAAAATCAAACTTGAATATCATCCATCTCACTACCTGGAATAAATTTTAAATGTCGAGTGTTTTACCTTTATTAAACGCATTGTAATTTTGATAGTTCCATTAAACGATAAAAACTGTTCAGTGGAGAGAGTTGAAGATTTAAATATGGAATAAAATTATAATTAATTATATCGAGTTATATCTTATTTATAAATATATGAATGAATAGACAAATTAGTTATTACTGTTTAATGTTTAGATAAAATTGTAATGTTTAAAGATCTATTAAACTTTTTTGATATTTTACTAAATTATAGGAATAAAATGTGCTTTCTTTCTAATTACAATAGAGCGTCATTTATCCGAATCAAGTTGGGACTGGGCTTGTTCAGATAACTTATTTTCGGATAACCGATTATGTGCGAAAAATATACAGCAGAGCATTGGTTATCCGACCCCTGATTAACCGTCACCTCGGTTAACCGACCGCGTTCTAGTTGGCAAATTCAAATGTCCGCTAGTGATGTGGAGCTACAATATTTGGCTATGTCTTGGCTACTTTAATATTATTTTTACGTGTTTTAGCTGGCAACACTGGATCGACCATGAAAGTGAGCCAGTATTTAAACGAGGCTTAATTTTCTAATTTTTAACGATACAATAGCGACGATTATTATTTAAAAAAAAAAAATTTGATAGGCTTAACATTGAGGAAAATTCAACACGAAGTAGGTTATTAGCGATATACTAATATGCTAATATACTAATTACATGGGATATAATAATATACTACACTAATAATGGATTTTTTTATACTTTTCGGTTATCCGGCTTTTCAATTATCCGACCAACCCCAGTCCCCAGTTGAGTCGGATAATCGATGCTCTACTGTATTAACCTATCTCCTGTTGAAATTTTTTTCCGTTGCATGTCGCTTCGCGTTGAATTTTTGTCGATGTTAAGCCTAACGTAAACTTTTTAAAATAATAATCGTGGCTATTGTATCGTTAAAAATTATTTCTTTATTTTTTACAAACAAAATAAATATATTGAAAATTATAAAAACAAAAAAAATTATACTTTAGAAGTTAATCTAGTATCAAAAACGTTCGATTCAGCACTACACACAGGTCCCAGAAAAACACCACACAAAAGTGCCAGTTAAAAACACATACTCAGACATAAAAATATTGGAGTAGTCCAAGATATAGCCGAAGATTGCAACGCCACAGCACTAGCGAAAATTTAAATTTGCGGACTGGAATTCTTTCGGATAACAGACTTTCGGATAAACGACGCTCTACTGTAATATCTCAGTTAAATTTGATTTTTCATTTTCTTCTTAACCAGAATTGTTAAATAGTGTTGTCTTAATTATTTCCTCTTTTAATAAAAATTTTAATATAATAATTTATAACTACTTTTAATCCCGAACAACTCTATTAAACTTTGAAATTATATTGTAAAGAAATAAAATTGTAAAAAACAAATTTATATGTCACAAATATCTGGTAACCAAATGAATAATGTCGAATTTTTGAATTGTGAAAAAAATGCTTGTATTTTCTGTTTAAAATAATTTTATTCACGAAAAAATCTTTCGGTTCGATGGACTTCGAGAAGTGTTGTTTATCACGAGTACTTGAACGTTGATCAAACTCACTGTACAATCGCAGGAGATTTGTACAAAGCAGATTTGTACAGTAAGCAGTTACTGTACAAAAAGTATATGACAAATTAATGCTAAAACAATCTGTAAGAAGTGTTTTTATAAAAAAGCAGAAAGATGGCTGCTTAGTCTTTGTGTACAGTTAATAATTATAATTAAACTTAGTTCATAGTTTTTTACCATTGCCTTCGAATTATTTTAAAAAACTTGTACACTCCATGAACACGAGTCGTACAAGAATTGGCGCAGTCGACAGGATTAGCTGATGTGCCGCTACCAACCACGTCTACAAGAAACGAGCCGAAACAAGTAAGGCGCACGGACGAAGGTAGGAAGTCTTGAAGTTTAAGATTGAAGTTAAAAGTGTAAAATTTTAGTCGTAACCGAATCAAAGTTATAGAAAAGCTTAAGAGCTAACTCTAGGAAGCAATAGCTTAAAGATTTAGCGCCGATATTAGAAAAAAGAAAAGANAAATGGAAAGGTCCATATGAAGTAAAGAGGATGATTAACCCTGTCACCTATCTCATTGAAGGAATTCAAGATGATGATAACAGAATCGTACACGTAAGTCAGATTCGTCCTTACTATCAAAGAACCAATTGAGAAGGACAACGTGCAAATGAAACTACAAACAAAAATAACTGTTACTAATGTCTCTAGAAGATAGAGAAGAATTTTAAACAAAAGCTATTGTTTTGTCTAAAAGCAGTCGTAGCCGAGATGTAAGAAGTGTTTTTATAAAAAAGCAGAAAGATGGCTGCTTAGTCTTTGTATACAGTTAATAATTATAATTAAACTTAGTTCATAGTTTTTTACCATTGCCTTCGAATTATTTCAAAAACCTGTACACTCCATGAACACGAGTCGTACACAATCATCTTTGGCAAATCATCGAAGTGTTGTTGATTTTACAAGTCAACCATAAACTGAACATTGCAGAAATTGCAACAAAGAAAGCAATGCAATTAGGATAAGAACTGTTACCTTATGCTTCCTATTCCGTTGTCTTATCACCATCGAATTACCACATCTTACTAAATATTTGGATAATCATATGAGCAGAAAACAATTTACAAATCACGCAGCTACAAAAACGAAATTTTTAATGCTAAAAATTATATTTCCAAATTGCCATCCTATTAGCAAAGTATAATTGAATATAAAGTGAATATTTTGATGAATAAA
Organism: Centruroides sculpturatus; assembly: GCF_000671375.1. Taxonomy (NCBI): domain Eukaryota; kingdom Metazoa; phylum Arthropoda; class Arachnida; order Scorpiones; family Buthidae; genus Centruroides; species Centruroides sculpturatus. Next base: position 126,725 of record NW_019385395.1, read on the forward strand.
ACTAATTTAAGCAAAAAATACAAGCATTTTATTCACATTTTTAACGACATTTTTTATTTCGTTACTTGATATTACTTTATATCCTAATTCTCCTGTAGATATATTTGGGAAAAATAGACCTATCTGTTAAAGAAAAGTAAAACAGATAAATATAATTAGGGGCAATCCCAAAAATTTTTTTTGTAATTGTAATTAAAAACAAATGTGAATAATGTAAAACTCAAATACGAAAGTAGTTTTTTAAAACTGGGTCGATGGTGCCAAACTAAAAACGAATTGCGTAGAATAGAAATTAAGTTTCTTTTCGTAATTTGTGTTAAATGAAAATCATGTAAAAAATAAGATGTATTGCTCATTTTCTTCATACTGTATTTAAATTTGGTGAGTATATAATAAACACATACCTAATAGAAGTGTGATATAATATAACATTGAAATTAACTCATCAATTACAATGTAAATTATAAGAGTTTATATACCAATTTTACAATTTTTGTTTATGATAATTCTTTTCATTTGTCAAGCTACACGGAAAATTCATCGAAATCGATAAATTGTGTTCTGCTGATTTACCGTTAGAAACCAAAATGAAGGTAATACAAATACAGTAGAGCGTCGTTTATCCGAAAGCTGGTTATCCGAAACGTCCGTTATCCGAAAGCATTCCAGTCGGCAAATTTAAATTTTCGCTAGTGCTGTGGCGCTGCAATCTTCGGCTATTTCTCGGGCTACTCAAATATTTTACGTTTTTGATACTAAATTAACATCTGAAGTATAATTTTTTATTGTTTTTATATTTTTCAATAAATTTATTTTGTTTGTACAAAATAAAAAAATAATTTTTAACGATACAATAGTCTT
>NW_019385395.1:128479-137410 GCF_000671375.1 Centruroides sculpturatus
AATACAGTAGAGCATCGATTATCCGACTCAATTGGGGACTCAGGTTGGTCGGATAACTGAAAAAATCGGATAACCGAAAAGAATGAAAAAATACATTATTAGTATAGTATATTAGTATATCCCATGTAATTAGTATATTAGTATATCGCTATTAACCAACTTCGCGTTGAATTTTCATCGATGTTAAGCCTAACAAATTTTTTTAAAATAATAATCATCGCTATTATATCGTTGAAAGTTATTTTTAAATTATTTTATTGCTCAAACAACCACTCATAATTAGAAAATTAAGTCTCGCTTAAATACTGGAATCCCTTCAATGATCGAGCCGTAGTTGCCAGCTAAAACACGCAAAAATTTAACAAAAATAATATTAAAGTAGCCAAGACATAGCCAAATATTGTAGTGCCACATCACTAGCGGACATTTGAAATTTGCCGACTAGAACGGTCGGTTAACCGATCTGACGGCTAATCGGGGGTCGGATAATCGATGCTCTACTGTATATTGTATTTAGATAACACATAAACTGTTTAAAGTCATTATAAATTACGACATAGATGAGTTCGCTTTTTATTAATAAATTGTAACATTAACACTCCGGTGTTAACGTCACAATTTAAGGAGACAAAAGTATTTATTTATTTTCGAGATTTCATTAAGGTTGTGTAAACAAAAGCACTGCACAAACATCAAAGTTCTGTATACTTACAAGAAGTTTACTCAGAAACACAAAATTGACAAAATTAATTTCTTTTTATTATGGAATCTGGTCTTTCTGATCTTAGTGTCGACGCCAACGAAGTTCGAAAGTGCTCTACATTAAATTCAGACAAGTTTGGGCTTGATGTGTTGTTACAATTTCGCTTAATTTTCTGGAGACTACACATTTTTGTAAATAGTTGGTATGCGGATCTAACGGACTCCAAATTGCTTTAAAACAGAAACTGTATTTTTTGCGCAATGAGCAATTGAAAAAAGTTAGTCGTATTTCTTCGAGGATGCGGTCAATCACTTGTTTATTTTTCTGTATACTATCATCTGTACTGATGGCTTAAAAGTAAACGACAATGTCTCTTTAGATTGATTGTTCCTTTGTTATCTACCAGGATGGCACTGAATCATCCCACATGCAGTTCCGTTTAGGGGAACACTGCTTCGTCTTTCATGCGGAGAAATCAGAATCAGATAGAATCATCAACGACAGCGAATCTGCTGCTTCTGACATTCACAATCTTGTTTGTAATTCGGACAACAAATTTCATCATCTAAACTCGTGCGCGTCGAGGAATGACTGGTAACGGACAAGCAGATGCACTGCTAAGGTTGCTGCCTCTAACAGCATTCTCCCAACTACTTATAGTGATGTGAATAACAACTTGTTGTAAAGACTTCTATGAGAGGATTCTATGCAACTATGGCAGCGAAATTGGGACCACTGCATGGATTGTGTCACTTGTCAGTATTTGCCTAATGCCTAATCGGTTCTCCCCAAACCACAATATCACGTAATTCTTAACCAACTATATACAGTTAGCTAGCTATTTCTATACCGTGTTTCCCCGAAAATAAGACATCCGCAGAAAATAAGACCTAGCACAGATTTTGCTTAATTGCGAAATATAAGACCTCCCCCTGAAAGTAAGACCTAGCGAAGTTTTTTTAGTCGTAACGGTCATCGACAGATGGTTGAAAGTGGCCGTTGGCTTTTTGAAAGTACAGCCACTGATTGGTCAGCAGACAATTACGCCACACGGCATGATTTGCATAAGGCTATGGCTTGGGAATCACAGATTTGCATAACGTTACGGCTGATGATGGCTAATTGGTCGGCCGGGAATCACGCCACATGACATTTGCATAGTGCTACGGTCCAGTAAGCACTAATTGGTCAGCGAGTCCGATGTTGACGCTATAAAAAGGCGACAGTTCGACACACCGGATATACGTCATTCTCGTCTAAGTTTGACTTGGAATTTTTTTGTTCAATAATAATTGTGAATTCTTCTTCCTGGAAAAAAATAAGACATTCCCTGAAAATAAGACCTAGCGCATTTTTCAGAGCAAAAATTAATATAAGACACTGTCTTGTTTTCGGGGAAACACGGTAGTTTACACACAACACCAATAAACGGCGCACAACTTGTGGGGTTGAACACGGAACCGTTCATTACTTGTTTCATTCTCCAATTCTTAAAAATGGACGACTGCAATTGAAGCTAATTGTACTATACAAAGCAAAGCAGACAGCTGTCTTGCAGCTGCAAGGACTTCATAAATGACTGAGACTTAATTTCGCCTCCAGCATTTGGTTGTTAGGTACCTAAAGCTGACAAGGATCTCAATCTTCACTTGACTCAATAGGAACTGTAATAATAATCACCTCTATAAAATAAATTGTGTGCGTTCCAGATCTTTGTACACATTCTTCATTGTAAATATTGTATCATAGTTTCACTTGTTTTATAGCGCGGTTTTAATTATATATTCACGAACTTGTTATATTCTCGCGCACGCTGAAAGGAATTAACGGATTCACCATAGCTATTNTCGAGTCCGATGTTGACGCTATAAAAAGGCGACAGTTCGACACACCGGATATACGTCATTCTCGTCTAAGTTTGACTTGGAATTTTTTTGTTCAATAATAATTGTGAATTCTTCTTCCTGGAAAAAAATAAGACATTCCCTGAAAATAAGACCTAGCGCATTTTTCAGAGCAAAAATTAATATAAGACACTGTCTTGTTTTCGGGGAAACACGGTAGTTTACACCCAACACCAATAAACGGCGCACAACTTGTGGGGTTGAACACGGAACCGTTCATTACTTGTTTCATTCTCCAATTCTTAAAAATGGACGACTGCAATTGAAGCTAATTGTACTATACAAAGCAAAGCAGACAGCTGTCTTGCAGCTGCAAGGACTTCATAAATGACTGAGACTTAATTTCGCCTCCAGCATTTGGTTGTTAGGTACCTAAAGCTGACAAGGATCTCAATCTTCACTTGACTCAATAGGAACTGTAATAATAATCACCTCTATAAAATAAATTGTGTGCGTTCCAGATCTTTGTACACATTCTTCATTGTAAATATTGTATCATAGTTTCACTTGTTTTATAGCGCGGTTTTAATTATATATTCACGAACTTGTTATATTCTCGCGCACGCTGAAAGGAATTAACGGATTCACCATAGCTATTCTTTGTATCACATCCACTTTATGCTAACACGTCTTTCCTTTCTTATCTTTCTTATCTGTTTTCGGGTGTTAATGTAATATCGCCTTTTTTCTGCATTGCCACGTTAGATACGTTGTCGAGTTTAAATTGTCTACACGCGTTTATCTGTACTATCACACTTTTATGTGTCACTGCTAAATTTGCACACTTTGTGCACACAATCACATCACTGTGCTATTCTTCTACTGCTTATCATTACGCTATGTATTCAAATTTTTGTTATAATTTATTATAATTTAATTTATACAATTGTAACTTCTGTCTAGTTGTGTTTGGCAGTACTAGGCATGTATTTTATTTTTTCATACCTAAATAAAGAATGAATATACCGAATACTGAGTTAAGCGGATAAATTTCACAAATAAACACATCAGTATCACGAATAAAATTTGCAACTATTGCGGATTAATTTTACACAAGTATTCGACATAGAGAAAACCAATGGACAAATTGCACGAACTCGTGGCGGGAAGATCGAACAGATTTAACAAATGATCGGAAGGATTACATCTTCAACGTGCATAATGAAAATATTTTTCATTATGCAGAATGGAAAGAAAGAACTCCACAATTTAACGGAACTATTTCGAGTAATTGCGAACAAATTTGTGTTTATAGATTAGATTGTTGATCTTGCGGAAATTAGTTTGTTTTTACTTTCCTGAATCTGTTTACTAAAAGGGGTAATCAGCAGAAAATCAGAAAAGGAACAACTGCCTTATTCTCAAAGTTGCGTAATTATCTTATTAATTCTAATACCATATGTTTTATACTTTAACAGAAACCGTTTAATACTTCGCCTCCCTCGAGTAACAAATTATATTGATCCTTTAATTAGCCAAATTCTAGCCCACTCATTCGTTGGTTGCTTTTAAATTTTTTGTTGGAATCAACAAAAAGCGATTTTTATGATAAAGTAATTAACGACTTTGCACAAAAGAATTGCGAAATAGAGTTATTTTATAAAAAAATAATAATAACAAGTTTATATAACTTTGTTTCGTGTCAATTATATATTTTAGAATTAAAATAAATATGGAGGTTAGTTGAGTACAATTCCTAAACTGTTAAGAAAATAAACGAGGGTTTGCGGAGGAGACGAGGAACAACGGAAGAGGGAGACAAGTAAGCATGATGTATAGATAAGATGACATTTGGTGACCAGGCGAAAAGGACTAAAGACGTTACGGACGCGAGAACGTTATCGTTATATCCATAATTTGAATACAGTTACGAACACTGAAAGATTATTGTCATTTCTAGTTCTATCAATATTCCTACATAAATAAACTGTTTATTTTTGTCATTTCCAGTATTTGTTTAAAATTTTTATGGAAACACCGCTTTATCATCAAATGTCACCGCACCCCACTGGCTTATATATGTGTTTTACTCTTTCTGTTATTTGGGTACTAAATGTATAAACTAATGCCGCTCATGGAGTTCATCATGAACAATAAAAACACGCAGCCTTAGCTGCAGTCGAGCGTTTAACACTTCGCAGACGATTTGAACATTTTAAAAAAAAAAAAAAAAAAAGGAATCATAATATCCCCTAATGGGAATCAGTCTTTCCCCGCACCGCTTTCGCATAACTGGGCTTATATATAATATTCTTTACAGTGACTTATACTTTAAATACAATTATACAAAACATAACAAAAAAATAAAATAAAATAAAATAAAAAATAAAAAAATAATATTGTCTTTTGCAGGGTTTATACAAAAACCGACTTTTAAACAACCGGTTTTTTGAATCTCGGGTACGTTCGTAAAGTCGAACGAGTTAAACGCGTTAGTAACGAATCGTTCGTAAAGCAGTAGTCTCGCTCGNAATAAAAATAAATAAATAAATAAATAAAAATAAATAAATAAATAAAAAATAAATAAATAAAACCCCCACTGAGCAACTTGCTCAGGAAAATTAATTACAATTTAACCCGAGTTACTTTTCTCTGTATGATCTTAAAAAAGCTAACGAGCTGCCTATACGTCTTTTTGTTTCTGATTAATTGATACACACCACGGGGCCAGCGTAACCCTTCTTCCAATACAACCATTTCGAGATAATGTCTTTCAGATGTCCATTCCAAGCAATCATAAATAAGATGGTCCAAAGTCTCCATCTCCTCTCCACATACACATTCATTTTGTTCATCCAAATGAAACATGCTCCTATATTCTCCGAGACCATCGTGTCCCGATAGACAAATCATAAGTTCACGCTCTCTCCCAAACCACTTAAGATGGGAGAGCTTTGTCATAAACAGCTTTGTCTATGGTCAATAACTCGGCTTGAAAATTTTCATCAATATTTGGGAGTAAGTCGAAGGTTTTCCTCCCTTTTATACTATTTGTCCAAATCTGTTGCCATTTCTCTATAATTTTACTTTTTAATGCCGCCTTTCCCCAAGAGTGTGGAATTGTGTTAAATACTTTTTCATTACCAGTGGCAGCTTCTTTGGCCAGAAAATCGGCCCGTTCATTCCCATATATACCGACATGTGCTCTGACCCATTTAAAATAAAACTTCTCTATTAGACCATGTTCTCTGAGTTTTGTCTGAATACTAAAGACCTGCTGATGTTTACATTTACGGTTAGTAAGGGCCTGCAGAGCACTGCGACTATCTGTATTAATACAGACACCTTCTTTCCGTTCATGTTTTATACACCATTCAACAGCTTTGTCTATGGCCAATAACTCGGCTTGAAAATTGGAGCAATATGCTTCTAATGTAACTTTGTCACTATGAATTTCTTCATTATGCTCATAAACTACGAAAGCGGCTCCAGTGTCTGAATCAGACCTAGAGCCGTCCGTATATATATCAGTCTTAATTAGGTCATTAGCCAGCAGCCTTACCCCTATACTTTCAGCTGTGTGAGGCAGTTTCTTTACTAAGATATCTCGTTCATAATTATTTAGATCAATTGTAATATCGATCCTGTTATCCTCTCCGCCTTTCTTTAGCCAATACCTCTGAGCTCTTTCCTCTATTATTAATTCAAGAGGCGCTTTTCCCGCCAACACCATAAGAGCTTCTGTAGATGTAGTCTTAAAACACCTTGTAAGTTTCAAAAGAGCAGTCCTTTGAGCCTGCCTAAGGCACCTCATCTGATTCGTATTTCTGACCTTATCACTCCACACCGAAGCTGCATAAGTTATTATTGGTATAAACATACCATCATATATACCTTCCATTGCTTCTGACTTGAGCCCCCAGGTCCCATAAGCAACCTGGGACAACTTATTAAAAATTATATTACATTTTTTCTTTAACTGCTTTACATGCATATTCCAGCTCAACCTGTTATCAATAATTACACCCAGGTATTTCATGTCATTCACCACCTCAATCTTCTCATTCCTCATCCTTATAATTGGCGGCCTCTTCTGCAAAGCCGAGGTAAAGTCCTTTGCAAATATCATGACTTTTGTCTTTTGTGGATTAAATACCAACTTGGCCTCTTTACCCCACTGATCTACATCTTTCAGTAAACTTCCACACTCCATCTCTATGTTTCTACGAGAATGCCCAGAGCAAATTATCATTATGTCATCGGCATATGCCGTGCATCGAACTCCTCTCCTCAATATTTTTCTTATTATACTATCAAATTGAAGAATCCAAAAACTGGGCCCGGACTTTGAGCCCTGCGGGCACCCTCTTTCTAGTACCTTCTCCACACTTAAATAATTAGAATTATACTTCGCTTTCCGCTCTTTAAAGTAATCCTTTACAAGATAATATAGATTCATTGGACAATTGTTAGTCCTTAACTGGTAGAGAATCATTTCCCACCACGCAGTGTCAAAAGCACCTTTAATGTCTAAGCTTATAGCTACTGCATATTTGGCTCCCTGCACTACTTCTCTTATATCTTTCACAACTTTATTTATTGCGTCCTCTGTCGACCTTTGGGCCCGAAACCCAAACTGAACCTCTTCAATTTTATTATCATGCTCCCAACGCCACATTATCCTTTTAATCATTAGGTCATCTAAGACCTTACCCATTACGGGCAACAGGCTTATCGGCCTGTAACTTCCAGTGTCTGTGAAATCCGTTTTCCCAGGTTTTGGGATTATCACTATTCTTGCCCTCTTCCATCTTTCAGGAAATACTCCATGCCTTAGACATTGATTATACATCGTGAGGAGTACGTCGGGACAGACCTCCCACATTTTCCTTACTATTTGAATCACAATGCCATCATCTCCTGGGGCCTTATTTGCTTTAATTTTATCTATACTCTCTTTAACTTCTTCAGCTGTGAAAGGAGGGTCTTCCCTCTCTTCATATACCTCCTCTACCACTTGTCTAATTTTCCTATGTCCCTCGTTATCAATAGTCCTGCTGTCTTCTGGAAAGAATTGATCCAAAAGGTAAGAAATTGTTTCTTGCATCGAATTAGTGTACCCCCATTGGGTCTTGACTGTTGTAGTTATTGTCTTAGATTTTATCTTTCCTGTACTGAGCTTGAATATAAAACTCCATGGATCACTTGAATTTTCCATGCAATAATCTTTCCAAGAATTTAACTTATAATCCTTAATCTTTTGCTTATAATGCTTCTCAAATCTTAGTTACGCCCTTTTCCGCCTTTCCCTTTCCTTCTGATCCCAGCAACGCTGAAACCTCCTTCTTAACCTGTTATTGTTCCTCCTCAAGAAGGTAAGATCCGCATTCCACCACGGAACCAAATGCCTCCCCTTGTTTCTTCTGTGGTATACAGTCCTCACATATCTCATTAATCTTCTGAATGGCACTATCTATATTAACCCGTACCTCCTCCTTTTCCAAGCAATTCCTATTTATTAGTTCACTGAGTTCGTTAATACACCGGGACGAAAACTTCGCCCAGTCCGCTCTGTTAATGTCAAACTTCTTCCCTTCAATTCTCTCTCCAACCTGTGGGAGTTGAATCTTAAAACTTATCGGCGAATGGTCACTGAGACAACTTTCCGCCTTAACCTCCCATTCACCTATCCATTTTAGACCTTTACTATTACACATCGTTAAGTCGATCCAACTTTGTCTTCTAGGCCCAACAAACGTTGGAGGCGATGCCGGATCATTAACCACATGCAGTTCACGCACTGCAAAAAAATCTAGGAATTCATCGGCCTCAGTATCCTGCAATGGGTCTTCCCAGACTGGAGAGTGGACATTAAAGTCCCCTCCAATAATAATGGCCTGTCCAGTAAATTTTTGCATTATCCTTTCAATGCTGTTATAGGTGTCGGCCATCTCTTCTCCGAACGGGTGGTATATACTCACAATTATAATCCTCTGACCAAAAACGATTATCTCACAACATACACATTTATGATTACTTATATCCTTATGAAAAAGGATATCAATATTGGAATTAGAGACAACCACTGTTGCCAAAGGCCTCTCTGCCTCAGCCTGAATGACTCGAAGCCTTATACTTAAACTAGCCACCTTGCCTTTAACCGAATATGGTTCTTGAATTAATGCAATCTCAGCTTTCTCCAGCCATTTATTCATCTCTGAGGTCGCCGCTAACCCCTTTTGCAGATGCGCTTGAACTACAGCGATCTTTTCTCTTCTCTCAATAATGTTCATTTCCATAATCTGTTCTACTTATTGTAATTGCTTTAATCCTTTGGACTATAGGACACTTTCTGTCCAAGGCGTTATGTCTCGTATCTGTTTG
>NW_019385395.1:146895-183276 GCF_000671375.1 Centruroides sculpturatus
GTTCGCGAAATTAATAAGTCGACAGTTGTCCGTCCAAAATTTCGTTAAATTAAATATTTCGACTTTCGTATTGCTTTGAATTTATACATCTTTGTGATAACGACAGAGAAAGAGTTTACGCGATAGGTTTGAACTTAATTTTGACAGGTTAAAATGTAAGGCCTATTCATTTGTACTTCCGGTTCATATCAACAAGTTTATTAAAATTTTCATCAATTTATACGAATTTGATTTCATAATGATGAATGATAGGTTCTTGAATGCCGATATTACTGAGTTTAAAATAACAGGAGTGGATTTAGCCTTATCCAGACCTTAAGCTATGCTTTGTAAAAATCTTTTTTCTTATCTCGAATAAATATCGAAGTTCCTAAAAGGCCCTAAGAGACAATTTTATTTATTTATTAGGTTATAGTTTGATAGCAAATTCTGCCAGTGATTAAACGAAAAGTTTCTCTAGTGTATAATAATTTCTCTAAAGGTTTACAAGAATATTGATTGGCTAATTTTTGTATATTCGAGTCGAAAATTAGAAGAAATGTCTCGGATCGGATATATTTCTTGTTTGACGAATTTTCTTTTTCCATATTCGGGACGAGATCGGATAGATGTTCGCGGTTCGTCAATCCAAACGATTTTTGTCGTTTTCAATTTCGTAGCAAGAAGAAAGGCGGGACGAACCCGGTTTTTAAAAAATTGCGAATCATATTGAAAAGTATTGAAAAGCTTTTTGGCTGTATTACTATGTTAAAAAAGCATAAGTTACTTAATGGAGAAATAACTTGCTTTTACCAAAGGTTAAGCATAGTGTTGGAAGAGATGCACCAATTTATCAACTTATATATAGTTGGAATGCCTTAAAAGAAGAATATAAAGAATTGTGTACTTACGGACAATTTAAACTAGCTGTAAAAATATTGATATGTGATTAGTTGAGTGTATTTTTTTGTTTTGTTGTTATTGTATTTTTCTTCTCTGTTCTTTTCTGTTGTTTTGTTGATTGTATACTTGGTAAACGTCTGTATCATTATTTTTTCTTTTGACCNTTCTTATCGTATTCCTGTTCGGACAATCCTTATACCTGTGTCCCTGCCCACATTGACTGCAGGTGGGGGTCTCTTGTTTACATTCACGGGCAAAATGACCCATTTTACAGCAATTGAAACATTGTACTATTGGTACAAAATCCTCAACTGGGCACCTCACCCACTGCACATTTAACTTTTTTATTCTTAGTAATCCATTCCGTGTCATAGGCTTCACGTCTACCACCCAACTGGTGGTAGGTCTGTCCCTTCCTCCCAAGGCAAACCTAACCGTAAAATCTTGATTAAACTGTTCCAGCTCTTTATAAAGGTCTGATATACCCTCATTCTGTTCATATATATACTTCGACAGTTCCATTTTGTCTATTTCCTTGGGCACTGCGTGGATGATCACCTTCGGTGATCTTTTCTTTGGCTCCCTCGCTATCAAGCCAGGAATCATCTCTACTGCCTTCTGAAGTGTTTCTTTGTCTTCTTTCTTATCAAGCTCAATTGCCACTGCACCATTCCTTAATTTTTTTAAACCTTTAACCCCAATCTTCAAAAGATGGGGCTTAATGTTATCCTTTATTATCTTCTTAGTCTGTTCTGCGTCTTCAGCAGCCTCAATAGGTTGCACAATAACAACTTCTCGTGGTTCAACCATCTTTTTATTTACCAATGGAACACTTGCCACTACCTGAGCAAAAGATCTTCCATCTTTTCTTACCTCTTTACTGTTAATTTCATCCAGTTTATCCTTTATACTGGATACCATCTTGTAGATATCATCTCTCCCAGACAATAAATCTATTATCCTCGAAACCTTTCCCATAATCTGCGAGATGTGGTCCTTCGAACCGATCTTCGATCCGGAATTAGCTTTCAAATATTGTAGCAATTCAGCTTCAAACTGCTTAGCAGTGATGACTGTTGCATCCTGCCTATCCTCCTGCTGACTTGCAAGGGAAGGGAATAATCCCTCTTGCTCGGACTCGAGTCCATCCACCTCCTCTTCTTCGGAAACACGGGTTAGAGCCGCCCGTGTTCCCACTGATGGTGAAGCCTTAGAAGCCATACCACCAAATAGCGGGCCTCGACACAAGAAGGTAGGCAGTCACTTTCCCAGAACAAGTGAGTAAAAAATCACACTCTTCCTTTCTTCAGCGAGACCTTGAGATTCCCGCCCGCGGCAAATGTTGAATATTGTCGCTATGGAAACCCGGCCGTAATTATGACAACTACCGCCAAAAGTTGAAAATTTCCCCCACCAGTGGGCGAGTGGTCTCCGTAGCCGCTCATAGCGGTGACCAGACCCTAAACACTGGGAAGTTCGGTCGTGGGTTCGCGCCGCGATCGGACAGGCTAGCTGCAAGGAGTTTTCCGGGTTTTCTCCTTGCCAATAACGACTGAATAGGAGGCCAGTTCCCCTTAAAAGTCCTCCTGGAAGGCATTATTTCCCGCGCGTGCGTATAAGCCGTTAGATACGGCCGGCTCTTCGGTCGCATAGCGATCAATAACTCGTCTCTCGGAAAAAAAGCGTATCAGGCTATAGTCTCCATATGAACCAAGGGAGTAGAATAAGAATAAGTTGAAAATTTTTTCCAGTGAGGCAAAATTTCAAAAACTAAAATCGTTCTGTAATAATAACTAATTGAGAAAACTTTCCCAAATTTTTTAATGTCTATACTGAAAACATCCTTTTTCAGGCGGTACTTTCAAATTTCAAAAATCTCTAAAATTGGACCGGATACAGTCCTTCAAAACCCGCCCATACTGGGTATAAAAAGTCACTAAACCTCACTTAATTCGGGTCCTACGACCTCAAAATTTTCAGACAGTACTCACCACCGGGAGTACAATAAACGTTCACTTTCAGTTCCGGAAGATCGGCCACCAATGTCCGGATGACCGGTTTACGAACTTGCACTACCTCAAACCTTCGCAGCTGCAGAATTCTCAACCCCACACTCAAACTGATGACATCATCACATTCTACACATCAATACGAATCCAAAGATACTACACACTTAAGTAAAGATACGTAATCCTCGAAAAACTTCGCGATTATCCAAGAGCTCACAAACTCATTAGTCAGCTCTCCGGAAAACAGGTATAAAATCCACGATTTGAACAATACGAAAAGCCGCAACACGAGACGCCCCTGTGGCCTAATGGATAAGGCATCGGTCTCCTAAACCGGTGATTGCGGGTTCGAGTCCCGCCAGTGGTACGGTTTTTGCAACCAATGCGAACAGAATTTTACATCTGCTCATGGCTGTTATTTCTCATTCCGAAACTGAAATGTCGGCAGAATTTTAGATATGCTAAATGTTCACAACCATACGTTCTCTATAATCTTCGTATTGGTTTTGTTTGAAGTTTGGAATATGCAATTCCGTTAAAACACGTGCAGACCAGAGAACGTTGTAATGCGATCTCGGGCGTCACGTCCGAATCAGCGTGACATGCGCGAAACCAAACTTCACCTGTTCTTTCTTTCTGTATTACTAATACAGGAAGATTTTCATTTCATTTCAAATATTTAATACTCTCTTCAGGCATTTCCAGGCGACGCATTTAAGGGTGTTGTCGGTTTTTTCACGCCTTTAAATGTTCAAATTTATGTCGGCCGAGTTGAACGGATGCTGTGGTGAAAAGAATCATATCGCGCAGAAGCACAACTGCTCGTTACAGCTTTTCTTAAAATTCCGAAGGAAATCTCGAACTGTCGCCGCAACTGTAGTCTTTGATCACGATGTTTGCAATGAGAAAAACGAATTAAAATAAAACGTAAACTCTCGCGAGGCGGATTTGTCGCTTTCTCGTGTTCTGAAAACATGTCGAATCGCAAAGTTGAGTTCTCATAAGTTTTGACGCTAGACGCAAAAAACAAGAAAAAAACAATCACGTCCATCAAAGGCGGATTTAAACCACCGACCATACACCATTATATTACTGTTCACTACTCTACTAGCTGAGCTATCGACAGAACGAGTATAATGTCTGCGAATTTACCCCGATCTGTATGTCTGTGTGCGTTTTCAGAACTAACGGGCGCGATTTCAGCTGGTTCGTAGCGGGTACGCTGGCATTCATCCAGTAAGGTAAAAAGCCGTATCACTACAGACAAAAAGACGCTACATCACCCCAGTCGAAATCAAGTTTTTGGTGTTCGGAGACGAAATGCTTACTCTGTGACAGATTTCAGTGTAATTGACAGCGCTATCACCCGCTCACTCGCCACGCTACTGCAGCCAATATACTGTGTGACTGCTGTTGTCAAACTTTGTGGAGTGGTTGGCGAAAATGCAAGTATCGAAAGATAAGCATACACCTTAAGACGAGGTGGCCGAGCGGTTAAGGCGATGGACTGCTAATCCATTGGGTTATACCCGCGTGGGTTCGAATCCCACCCTCGTCGATTATCTACCTTTTGATCGCGTCTTTTTTAAGATTGAGTTTAGCGAGGACGGCGAAACCGTTTCGAACGCACGCAGAGAAATCTATTGTATTATTTTTCTTACTTACTTACCAACTCGCTCACGAATATTTACACATTCTTTAATGACCAGGCGTATTTATGAATTTTAAAAATCTTTCAACGAAGTAGGAATCCTGTATTAAAAACAAACAACTATTTGTAGCCATATGTGAGACTCGGAAAACGGTCCCTTTCTACTTGATTCGCTTGACATTACGACTTTGGATAACCCCCCAAATAACCGTTTTTTTACATCAGTTCTTCCGTTTTGTATATGTATCTCGGTAAACATAAGACGCCCACCATTTCTCATAACAAATATTATATCCAGTTTCAACAATCGACCAAGAAAAAACTTTTGTGTGTGGTCGTCAAAGCATCGAGCCCCCCTCCTCTTAACAGCTATAACTACAGCTGGCCCCTTTAACTTGAGAAAGTTTTTTGGATAAATCATATCAGCTCACTGTTGATGTGTGTTAATAATGACACCTAAATAGTTGCACGTTCGTGAGAATCGAATAACAAAGAGGAAATAAACCTTCGCCCAGGTCAGCAAAGTCCAGTGACAAAATCTTGTTGCGGCCCTCTGTGCGCAGCTGTGACATAGAATCACCTGACGAATTTCTCACACACCATGAGAAAATATTTAAGATTTAAAGAAAATCCGAATAGCCATCCAGTGACAACGTGAGCGGACCTAAACGTCCCGACGCGACGCCGCAGATAGGTGACAGAGTAACCGATTCGTTCCAGGCGGCTTTTCACACATGTAATACGTGTTAAAATCCTCCGGTTAACACTTAGACAGGAACACACACGTGTAAAATTGTGTGGCAGAAAACTGAATCAGAAATCAGCTTTCAGTTCAGTTTCTGTTTTACGCTTTTATGCCAGAACACATACGTAAAAATAACGGCCGAATAGGAATCGCCACTGCCACTAACACTACTACATTTTATTAATTTTTTTTCTCTCACAAATATCCCTTTGTACCTTCCATTTTTTCTCTGCTTCCTCTGCTATAATATAAAAAATCAATAGACTTATATTCCGAATTCAAATAAAGAAAGTGTAATCTAAATACTAGACCTATATATCGATTCTACTAGACCTACCTGTTATTTGAAATTTAGCACCTATAGCCATCCATAAACGTTGTTTAAATACAGTGTCTTTATATATGAAACTGATGGGGTCGAACAGATCCAATAAACACCTCTATTCCATTTATTTTTCGAGATTGTCACAATTGTAGGATTAATCCTCTTTGCCTCCATTCTTATAATAAAAACCACTTGTCTACTTTGACGTCACAAAAAAAACTTCTCTTTATTGGAGGAATTTTGGCGAAAATATAGACACGCTCTACTCATTTTTCAGTTATGTTTCAGCCAAAATTTCAGAAAAATTTTTACGCTTTCTGTTTTATGCTAGATTTTACGCCGAATTTTACGCATGTGTGTTCCTGGCCTTACTTTTAAAATCACAAATGTCTATCTTCTTGAGAGATTTATTTTCATAATCAGTAGGCCTATATTTTTATTCGAGCACGAAGTTTTTATCTATTTTATTATCAATTATCATATATTCTAAACAGATGATGTATTCCCTCATTTAAATTCATTGTTTCGAAGTATCCATTATTTTTATATGCCCTCTAATCTTACTTTTAAAATGTAAGGCCTATTCATTCGTAATTCCGGTTCATATCAACAAGTTTATTAAAATTTTCATCAATCTATACGAATTTGATTTCATAATGATGAATGATAGGTTCTTGAATGCCAATATTACTGAGTTTAAAATAACAGGAGTGGATTGAGCCTTATCCAGACCTTAAGCTATGCTTTGTAAAAATCTTTTTACTAGTCTCGAATAAATATCGAAGCCCGAGGCCCAAAGAGACAATTTTCTTTATTTATTAGGTTATAGTTTCATGGCAAATTCTGCCAGTGATTAAACGAAAAGTTTCTCTAGTGTATAATAATTTCTCTAAAGATTTATAAGAATATTGATTGGCTAATTTTTGTATATTCGAGTCGAAAATTAGAAGAAATGTCTCGGATCGGATATATTTATTGTTTGACGAATTTTCTTTTTCCATATTCGAAACGAGATTGGATAGATGTTCGCGGATCGTCAATCCAAACGATTTTTGTCGTTTTCAATTTCGTAGCAAGAAGAAAGGCGGGACGAACCCGGTTTTTAAAAAATTGCAAATCATATTGAAAAGCTTTTTGGCTGTATTACTATGTTAAAAAAGCATAAGTTACTTAATTACAACTAATGAACCAAGCTTACTATACTCATATAGTATTCAATTAACTCTTTCCGGAATGCATTTCGTCATTACTGGTCTTATGAAAAAGACACAGTCTATGGCAAACATTACAGTAATTATAAATTATTATTACAATTGTAAGTTATATCTAAGTTATATCTAATAACCGACTCGCCGGTTCATTTCGCCATTTTTATTCGCATTGTGAATTGTTAATTTCGGTAAATTACCATCGACTTGCTAATGCGAGTACCACGCTGTACTACGCAATTATGAGGTCAGATATGACTGGAAGAGGCAATTTAAATCGGGTAGTCATCGGCGAAAGTGAAGAGCGATGTGCAGTAAAGTGGGATTTACAGGAGAAGTTTGGAGTTGTGTGAAAAGGCATATAATACGACGTTACCGTCGTTGCTCTCAACGGGCCAGTGGATAGAGCTCTATGATTATAATCCACTTGACGCTTGCAAAGTATCGAATGGCCAATTGGAATGAAACGCACGAATAGGCGCGATAAGACAGTCGGTAACAGGCAACGGCCATACCACGCTGAAAGTACCGGTTCTCGTCCGATCACCGAAGTGAAGCGGCGTCGGGCCCGGATAGTACTTCGGACGGAGACGACTTGGGAACACCGGGTGCTGTTGCCACTTCTGTTTTGCTCCGTTTTATCTAACGCCGAAATGAGCGTTCTGTTCTCTTATTTTTTCTTGCAATTGTCTCGACCAGGCGCGGTTTCATTTTGAACAACTGCCACTCGTTGTAGAATGCCGAAGCGTCGCATTGTAGTTTCGTGAGCGCGACACACAACGCTCTGCAAGCGCGAAACTTGATTAGTCGGACTGGCTCTCTCGCGCAGGATTACGTACATTTTCGTGTGTTAAACGATTCGGCTTACCGCATTACCTACCGGTTTCATTGCAATTGCTTTGCTTCCGAACAGAAAAACAGTGCGTGGTTCCAAATCATTCGGAATTTCCAGTTACACAGGAAGTGGCATCGTACTACCCGTTTCGAACGACGTTTTCTTATTCTTTAGTGAAAGACGACATTTCCGGAAAGCATGTTCGATTTTCCCAGAGCCTCGTGTTAATTTCCCCTGTCGCCGAAATATAAAAAAATCCATGCGACATTCAAAACAATCGCCGGAAGATAAGAAAATACTACAGAAGAGACGAGCCAGCCAGGATTCGAACCTGGAATCTTCTGATCCGTACTCAGACGCGTTATCCGTTGCGCCACTGGCCCTCGCTATCTTTGTTACACGCGTAATTTAAGCAACATTCGCCTTTCCGAAGTGATCGAAACGACTGACCCATTCAAGTATGGCGTGTGTCTGTTTCGTCGTACAGCAAATTCGGCATTTTTACTTATGGCACGAGAAAAAATGACGTGACCTGCATCTCCCGGGTTCAACTCCTTATTTGCAGACTAACAGGTTCGTTTAATGATCGTTGTACACACACGTCAGCTGATCGAATTGGAAAAAGAAATAAATAAATAAGAAATGACCTTATTTTTTCCAATTAACACGTAACAAAAAAGTCGACAATTGCGATTTCATTGTTGTGCTCTTTTTGTTGCGAAGAGTGCGATTCTTGCAAAGTACTTCGAATGCAATGTTTTTCTTGATCCTGGCAATTGTCGACCCTTGGGGTAAGAGACTTTTTCTAATTTCGTTTTTATTTATCCGAGTAAGAAATTCGTTCGCGAAATTAATAAGTCGACAGTTGTCCGTCCAAAATTTCGTTAAATTAAATATTTCGACTTTCGTATTGCTTTGAATTTATACATCTTTGTGATAACGACAGAGAAAGAGTTTACGCGATAGGTTTGAACTTAATTTTGACAGGTTAAAATGTAAGGCCTATTCATTTGTACTTCCGGTTCATATCAACAAGTTTATTAAAATTTTCATCAATTTATACGAATTTGATTTCATAATGATGAATGATAGGTTCTTGAATGCCGATATTACTGAGTTTAAAATAACAGGAGTGGATTTAGCCTTATCCAGACCTTAAGCTATGCTTTGTAAAAATCTTTTTTCTTATCTCGAATAAATATCGAAGTTCCTAAAAGGCCCTAAGAGACAATTTTATTTATTTATTAGGTTATAGTTTGATAGCAAATTCTGCCAGTGATTAAACGAAAAGTTTCTCTAGTGTATAATAATTTCTCTAAAGGTTTACAAGAATATTGATTGGCTAATTTTTGTATATTCGAGTCGAAAATTAGAAGAAATGTCTCGGATCGGATATATTTATTGTTTGACGAATTTTCTTTTTCCATATTCGAAACGAGATTGGATAGATGTTCGCGGATCGTCAATCCAAACGATTTTTGTCGTTTTCAATTTCGTAGCAAGAAGAAAGGCGGGACGAACCCGGTTTTTAAAAAATTGCAAATCATATTGAAAAGCTTTTTGGCTGTATTACTATGTTAAAAAAGCATAAGTTACTTAATTACAACTAATGAACCAAGCTTACTATACTCATATAGTATTCAATTAACTCTTTCCGGAATGCATTTCGTCATTACTGGTCTTATGAAAAAGACACAGTCTATGGCAAACATTACAGTAATTATAAATTATTATTACAATTGTAAGTTATATCTAAGTTATATCTAATAACCGACTCGCCGGTTCATTTCGCCATTTTTATTCGCATTGTGAATTGTTAATTTCGGTAAATTACCATCGACTTGCTAATGCGAGTACCACGCTGTACTACGCAATTATGAGGTCAGATATGACTGGAAGAGGCAATTTAAATCGGGTAGTCATCGGCGAAAGTGAAGAGCGATGTGCAGTAAAGTGGGATTTACAGGAGAAGTTTGGAGTTGTGTGAAAAGGCATATAATACGACGTTACCGTCGTTGCTCTCAACGGGCCAGTGGATAGAGCTCTATGATTATAATCCACTTGACGCTTGCAAAGTATCGAATGGCCAATTGGAATGAAACGCACGAATAGGCGCGATAAGACAGTCGGTAACAGGCAACGGCCATACCACGCTGAAAGTACCGGTTCTCGTCCGATCACCGAAGTGAAGCGGCGTCGGGCCCGGATAGTACTTCGGACGGAGACGACTTGGGAACACCGGGTGCTGTTGCCACTTCTGTTTTGCTCCGTTTTATCTAACGCCGAAATGAGCGTTCTGTTCTCTTATTTTTTCTTGCAATTGTCTCGACCAGGCGCGGTTTCATTTTGAACAACTGCCACTCGTTGTAGAATGCCGAAGCGTCGCATTGTAGTTTCGTGAGCGCGACACACAACGCTCTGCAAGCGCGAAACTTGATTAGTCGGACTGGCTCTCTCGCGCAGGATTACGTACATTTTCGTGTGTTAAACGATTCGGCTTACCGCATTACCTACCGGTTTCATTGCAATTGCTTTGCTTCCGAACAGAAAAACAGTGCGTGGTTCCAAATCATTCGGAATTTCCAGTTACACAGGAAGTGGCATCGTACTACCCGTTTCGAACGACGTTTTCTTATTCTTTAGTGAAAGACGACATTTCCGGAAAGCATGTTCGATTTTCCCAGAGCCTCGTGTTAATTTCCCCTGTCGCCGAAATATAAAAAAATCCATGCGACATTCAAAACAATCGCCGGAAGATAAGAAAATACTACAGAAGAGACGAGCCAGCCAGGATTCGAACCTGGAATCTTCTGATCCGTACTCAGACGCGTTATCCGTTGCGCCACTGGCCCTCGCTATCTTTGTTACACGCGTAATTTAAGCAACATTCGCCTTTCCGAAGTGATCGAAACGACTGACCCATTCAAGTATGGCGTGTGTCTGTTTCGTCGTACAGCAAATTCGGCATTTTTACTTATGGCACGAGAAAAAATGACGTGACCTGCATCTCCCGGGTTCAACTCCTTATTTGCAGACTAACAGGTTCGTTTAATGATCGTTGTACACACACGTCAGCTGATCGATTGAAAAAAAAATAAATAACCTTATTTTTTCCAATTAACACGTAACAAAGAAAGTCGACAATTGCAATTTCATTGTTGTGCTCTTTTTGTTGCGAAGAGTGCGATTCTTGCAAAGTACTTCGAATGCAATGTTTTTCTTGATTCTGGCAATTGTCGACCCTTGGGGTAAGTGACTTTTTCTAATTTCGTTTTTATCTATCCAAGTAAGAAATTCGTTCGCAAAATTTCGTTAAATGTAAATATTTCGACTTTCGCATTGCTTTGTATTTATAAATCTTTGTGATAACGACGGAGAAAGAGTTTTCGCGATAGGTTTGAACTTAATTTTGACAGGTTAAGCATATTTTAATCGTATCCGTCATCGGTTCTTTCAGGTTTACATTGGGATTAACCAGTCCTGAAAAACTGAAATTGATTTATCCGGGACCGAGAACCCATGAAAAATTTTTGGGCGGATTTCGCACCAGAAGTATAGCTGCTGGCTTGGAATCCGGAACCGGTTAATTTATTAATCAGTGGGATCACGCTGTAACTTATTCGGTTAGCTGGCTTTTAATGTACGGCATAATAGTGGGCATTTTTCAGTAGTGAAGCAATAATTTAGATAACCGTGTATATAACTTTTAGAACATTAATTAAAATTAGTAACTGGAGGAAACATCGACCACTGTAATCGCTGCTTTTTTTATTTACTTGTAGAATAGCGATCACAAACCGAAGGATAGGCGACAAATGTTTCAATATTTACTTTTTATTCGAAAAAAGAAAATCATTCCATCGCATACCTATGAAAGACAAAATTTTTTGAACTAATTTTATTCACCTGTTATTCGATTTTTCGTTCGATATTTTTCAACTCGCGCGTGACTACGTAGATTTGGCCTTAAAACATTAAAAATAAATATATTATATTCGTTCGAAATATATCAAATTATAAAGTTAATAAAAGGTACGCTTTTATTATATAATTTCATTGTCTCTCTCGCCATCAAACTCCGGATCACAACAATGAAAAATCATGAAGATGAATGGTAAGGAAAGAAATGATGTCAATAATAATACACAATTTAGTATAATTCGTTTGTTTCTTAGATTATTTATTAATCGTTGATGTGAACTATTTAATCTTGCGATAGCTTTCTTTTCTATTTCATTGTTTTCTTTATTCTCACAGATATTATCGAGTTGTTTTCCTTTTATCTTAAATTCTGTCGATGTATGCACTCTTCTTAATTTTTCAAGTACCAACGTTAAAAATTTCTTTCGAAAAATAATTTTCTTTCTTTTTATGAAGTTAGAATTATCGTTTAATTTATAATACAGACGAAACGATTTCTTTTTACATTCGAGTAAACTTCCTTCGCACTTGACTTGATTTTCATCGACTGTATTGACTTTATCTGACTTATAATACGGTAGAGTCCATTTTGATTTAGGTTTTGAGCAAATTTCATTCTCGAACTCTTCGGAATTTTGATTAGCTTCGCATAACTGCTTATATTCAACGATTTCTTTTTGTTTTTCAGAGAATTTTGACATTTTTTCGTTACGTTTTTTCATGTTGTAAATAACATTGTTGTTCTCCCAGGTATTGCCTGTAGATGACGAGATTGTTAATAACCACAAAATTATGCCGTTAAAAGTTCTACTTACCAGATTTATTAGATAAATGAAATTGTAAAACGCCAAATTTATTTTCTTCTGCAGGTTTCTGAAAATAAACATTTTGAACTGAATAAAAACGACTCAAATTTGATATCATTGCTTCGTTTATAATACAGTAATTATAGTCGAAATCTCGGCAGGAGTTTAAGAAAAACTCGACGATTACCTCTATTGTCATGGAAAGTGACTCCATTTTTCCAACTTCGGGCTTTTTGTGGTGTAATAAAACATATTCCGCATCATCTGTGGTCCAATGAATATTTTTGGTTTCTGAATCTGCCCACATTTTACAAACGCTACCGGACACCGAATTCCCTTGTCCCGATATTTGAAAATTAATTTTTCCAGAAGACCAAAATTTTAATTTTACGTTTCCAAAGATCTGAAAAAGAAAGAATAGGCAATGAGGGCGTGGGATAATAAAATTTAATCAAAAAGATGCAATTATAATTATACTAACCTCGTGTTGACCGACTTCTTCGTTCCAAACAAGTAAGCATACGTCTTTCTCAATCTCATTCATTTCATTAAACTATCCACTTTAAAACAATAAATAAGGAAATCTTTAGAATATATTTTTATGAATTAAAGTTTTTCAGTTTTCGAAAACATGTAATTAGAATGTTAAATTCAAAATTCGAATTAGGTTAGTTTAGATGAAAAATTTGATTTAATGTTGTATTTTATATTTTGTCTTATTATTGATTTTTATGTAAAAATATAAATAAATTTCGTATTTAAAGTATTTTAGTAAAAATATTTAAAAAAAAATAACTGTTAACAACATAAGATGGCAACACTAATTCTAAAAACACGTGGGCAGGAGCATGAGAAGGAAGTTTAGGTATGTTATATTAAAATACAGTACATGTCATGTAAAACAGGAAGAATTAGGTTATAAAAGCCGGAAATATTTTATAATGTGATATATTAGTTACTTAATATGCCATACAAACGTAGACAACGTCGTCACCATAGCAATTATCGAAATCAATATAATCGTTATCAGTCGCATAACGCTGATGAGAAATCGCTAGAAATTCCTGGATTTTACTTCGATCCGATAAAAAAGCGTTATTTTAATATTCCGACACACCCCAGCAGTCAAGATCAGTTGAAATTAAAGTTAGACGTAGAGAAACCAGTTAAAGTTTTGAAAGTTGACGGTAATTACCTGAATCTGTTGAATCGTCGTCAATTAAGTTTGGATAGTTCGACTTCATTCGTTAATCGCTTTCTTCGTTTAAAGATTTCAAGAATGAGAAGCTTTTACAATATAGAACTTAATGAAAGTGATACCGAATATCCTGTTTTTGAATGTAAATATTTAATAGGATGTCCGGAAAGTTCAACTTTCGTTGCAGCTTGTACACTTCAGACAGGAGGAGTACTTGTCCGGAGCTTTTCACTAGAAAGTAAGAATGAGGATTGCAATGACATGCATGTGGAGTTTCAAAATACGTGCGGTATAAACTTCTGCGAGAAAGTCACAGATTTATGCATTTTGGATGTGGCAGAGGATAAAAAGTATGTCCTTTTTACTTCTGTAGATGTGTCTCCGCATCCGCGGCATTGTTCTTCTGTAACCGTACATGCTTTGACGCATTTGAATTCTTATCCTCAAATGTGTGGCGTTTACGAACACGAGCAACATAGAGAAGAGAAACCACTTCTTTGGAGTTGCACCTGGAATAAACACACGCAAACTTTTGCAATTGGAGGTGAACATTTAATACGAGCAATAAATTTGAATGGGGGAGTTTGCAATATACCTTTTAAAGAAAATTGCTTTTCTTTAACATATAACTTGTTTGGTAATCAGTTATTTGTAGGTAGCAATATTGGAAATTTGAGTTGTTTTGACTTAAGAAGTGCTAAATTTATATCCAGTGAAAAGCTTGGAAAAGGTATTTCCTACATTAAACTCTTAAAAAATGAAAATTTTATTATAACTAGTGGATTTGAAGGAAAATTACTGCAGGTGAGTAAAATCTATATCAAATATCATTGAATTGTCATTTAATAGAAGTTACATTTATGTTATTTATTCATATATATTTATTTATATTCAGTTAATTCCATTTAATTGGGACTAATTCATTTTGGCCCAATTAAGCAGTTGCCCAGATTAAACGTACTAATAATAAATTTTAAAATAAAATATGTAATAAGTAGACAGTGGATTTTAAGCAAATGACTATTTTGTTCTTGGCATATACATGGCTAAGGTTTTGTATGAACAATTTTCAAGAACATTTAGACCGAAACAATGGTATTTTATTATGCCTAGAAATGCTTATTTTGACATTGCTGCCTATTTTTGCCTAAAACACAAAGTTTAGTCTGTTTTCATATTTTTAAAAAGTTTTTATTAATATTTTGTTTCATTTTCTTCAAAGGTTTACTTTAATTCTTAAATTAAACTGCTTAAGTTTTATTTTTTTCCTGAAAATAAAAGACAGATTCATTTTTTATTATTATTGATTACTTATATTTAAGTCCCAGTGGATGCATATCCCAAGCAGAAAAAAATTAGAATGCAATAATAACAGAAATAAATTACACCCCCGATGCAATTTTATAGTAATAAAATTAAACTTTTATTTAATAAACACAGCATTAGAGTTGCTTTATTTGTCATTTTTAGACAGCAGATTTTAGGCAAATGCCTATTTTTCCCTTAGCATATACATGGCTAAGATTTTGCACTAACTACTACAGTGAAAATTTCTTCGATATCAAAAACTTCTGCCGCTTTAGCAGACATTGCAGTTTGTGTAACTAAAGCCAAGAAAATTTTGAATGACATTTATGTTCAGAACAAGTTCGTGTACAGTACTGTACATCAAGTGTTATTTCACATTCATTGCAGATACTATTACTGCTCTTGAAAGTAGCGGGAAACCTATATATAAACAAATTGATCTCGCTGAACAGAGCAAAGCAGAAACTTTGTGATGCACTGCTGCAAAAAAAGTGAAAAAAGAGTTGAAAGCCATGCTTCCAAAGAGACTTGGATTAAAGTTCTTGTTTATTGTGGATGATATTTTGGCATGAAAGAAGAGCAAAACTGAAAGTGAATTCCCAGTTCATCTTCTTCCAAGGTTGAAATAAGGATTATATGCTCTTTCTCTGCGTATAAATTAATTTTCAGTGATAAACGTTGCAACTTTCCTATTGAAAATTTGGAAAAAGTGCTTGTAATATATTACGAAGCTAACTATGGGAAACAGAGCGAATAAAAAATGAAAAGATAATTGTTTTTCTACTTTTGTGTTTGCATAATTCTGAATACGTGCATTTTTGTTTGGAATACATATGTTAAAAAATTCATCGTCTTGATAAGTAGGTAATTGTTCATTGTGCAAATTTTGACCGCCTATTTTTTGTTTATAAAGCCTAAATGACACAATTTAAGAGCTTATTTTAAGCACCTAAAATGCCACTTTTTTAAGGGCCTATATGTCCGCTGTCTAGTAAGTCTGTAACTGTATGAGCACTGCACACGAAGTGATTGCCGCCCGTCACTGCGGCCTCAGAGTGTTTGGCATGTCGCTGATAACAAACATGTGCATCAACGAATATGACTCCACTCAGACGGCAAGTCACGAAGAGGTGCTGGATACAAGTGCCAAACGCAAAAGTGATATGGAGAAACTTGTCAGCAGACTTGTAGCGAGAATTAACACTGTATAACTACTTCAAAGTACCTGCCAAAAGCATTATTTATAACCAAAAAGCAGATTTAAGCTATAAAACTGCTTGATGTATCATTCCTTGTGTAAGAGATTTTAATGAAACTTAAGCCCAAGCTTAATTATTCCATTTATTGTACTAAATGAATTGTCAAATGAAAAACTATAGTATCTGTAGTGTAAAGAAAACTGTACAGAAAACTGTAGTGTCTGTAAGTAAGTAAATACCATATTTACTCGCATATAAGATGAGGTTTTTATTCATTTAGCACATTCCTAGGTTGTTCTATATGTACGAGCGAATGATTTTTTGTGTTTTTGCAAATAATTTTCGTGAACCGTGTATTTGCATTTTTTACAGGATGCTTACTCTCTTGTATTTAAAAACAAAAGTATTTTATCTGGATTGCTAATGTTGATCTTTTGATATTGATAATATTAAGATTTTGTATGAATTCCAGAAATGTAAATTAAAATTGTTTAAAGTGTGGTTGTGATTCATTCCATTATTGAGAAGAAGGTAACTCTAATTTTTAAAAATTTAGATTCTTGCTTTATTTATTAATACTGTAATATTGAAAAATTTGAAACTTATTGTGTTAGTATTATGTGAAGTTTATTCAGATCTTTATATAGAAGACATTAAAAAAATCTATAAAAAAACATAAATTCCAAAATTTATTTATTTATTACTATTATATGGTAATAAATAAATAAAAGACTGCTGTAATTAAAGATGACTATATGCTATAGATGTAGATAATAAATTAACAAAATATAATTTAATAAATGTTATTTTAATATAGGTTGATTTAAGAACTTGGAAGCCAGTTCTAGAATATCCAGAACATGTGAATGATTATTTGAAATTACCATTCAGTATTGACGAAGAAGCTAATGTCTTGTGTTCAGTGGGTCAGGACAGAAATACAAGATTGTGGTCTCTAAACGAAGGGAAATTATTACATTCGATAAGACCAGATTACCCAGTTTTGTCGGTCAGTGATCAACCTATGGCATGGTATTCCGCTTCTTGGCAGTTATCACCCCAAAAATCAGAATCTTGTCTTGTAATGACAACACAGAATGCTATATTGTTGTATAAATAGATTGATTACACCATTTTAAATTGCCTTTAATTAATTGAATGTGATAAACTTGTTAAGAATAAATTATACATAAATATAATGTGAAGTTATCTTTCTACTTTAATATTTTCTTCTATAAATAAGAATGTTAACCCTTAACTGGTTTCTTGGGGGCCGCGCAGCCCCCATGCGTCATATTTTTATGATTTTCTAAAAATCTAAATATCGTGTGCAGCTGCCATTTCATGTAATCTCATTACGTCGCGACTTTTAGCGAGTGCCAAATGTTTGGCCCTGTAGCACNACTGGCTGTCTCGCGCAGGATAACGTACATTTTCGTGTGTTAAACGATTCGGCTTACCGCATTACCTACCGGTTTCATTGCAATTGCTTTGCTTCCGAGCAGAAAAACAGTGCGTGGTTCGAAATCCTTCGGAATTACCAGTTACACCGGAAGTGGCATCGTACTACCCGTTTCGAACGGCGTTTTCTTATTCTTTAGTGAAAGACGACATTTCCAAAAAGCATGTTCGATTTTTCCAGAACCTAGTGTTAATTCCCCGTCGTCGAAAAATAAAAATAAAACTTCATGCGACATTCAAAACAATCGCCGGGAGATAAGAAAATACTACAGAAGAGACGAGCCAGCCAGGATTTGTACTCGGAATCTTCTGATCCGTACTCAGACGCGTTATCCGTTGCGCCACTGGCCCTCGCTACCTTTCTTACACGCTTAATTTAAGCGTCATTCGCCTTTCCGAAGTGATCGAAACGACTGACCCGTTCAAGTATGGCGTCGTACAGCAAATTCGGCATTTTTACTTATGGCACGAGCAAATCACGTGACCTGCACTCTCCCAGGTTCAACTCCTTATTTGCAGACTAACAGGGGCTCGTTTAATAATCGTTGTACACACACGTCAGCTGATCGAATTGGAAAAAGAAATAAATAACCTTATTTTTTCCAATTAACACGTAACAAAGAAAGTCGACAATTGCAATTTCATTGTTGTGCTCTTTTTGTTGCGAAGAGTGCGATTCTTGCAAAGTACTTCGAATGCAATGTTTTTCTTGATTCTGGCAATTGTCGACCCTTGGGGTAAGTGACTTTTTCTAATTTCGTTTTTATCTATTCAAGTAAGAANTTCAAAGTACCTGCCAAAAGCATTATTTATAACCAAAAAGCAGATTTAAGCTATAAAACTGCTTGATGTATCATTCCTTGTGTAAGAGATTTTAATGAAACTTAAGCCCAAGCTTAATTATTCCATTTATTGTACTAAATGAATTGTCAAATGAAAAACTATAGTATCTGTAGTGTAAAGAAAACTGTACAGAAAACTGTAGTGTCTGTAAGTAAGTAAATACCATATTTACTCGCATATAAGATGAGGTTTTTATTCATTTAGCACATTCCTAGGTTGTTCTATATGTACGAGCGAATGATTTTTTGTGTTTTTGCAAATAATTTTCGTGAACCGTGTATTTGCATTTTTTACAGGATGCTTACTCTCTTGTATTTAAAAACAAAAGTATTTTATCTGGATTGCTAATGTTGATCTTTTGATATTGATAATATTAAGATTTTGTATGAATTCCAGAAATGTAAATTAAAATTGTTTAAAGTGTGGTTGTGATTCATTCCATTATTGAGAAGGTAACTCTAATTTTTAAAAATTTAGATTCTTGCTTTATTTATTAATACTGTAATATTGAAAAATTTGAAACTTATTGTGTTAGTATTATGTGAAGTTTATTCAGATCTTTATATAGAAGACATTAAAAAAATCTATAAAAAAACATAAATTCCAAAATTTATTTATTTATTACTATTATATGGTAATAAATAAATAAAAGACTGCTGTAATTAAAGATGACTATATGCTATAGATGTAGATAATAAATTAACAAAATATAATTTAATAAATGTTATTTTAATATAGGTTGATTTAAGAACTTGGAAGCCAGTTCTAGAATATCCAGAACATGTGAATGATTATTTGAAATTACCATTCAGTATTGACGAAGAAGCTAATGTCTTGTGTTCAGTGGGTCAGGACAGAAATACAAGATTGTGGTCTCTAAACGAAGGGAAATTATTACATTCGATAAGACCAGATTACCCAGTTTTGTCGGTCAGTGATCAACCTATGGCATGGTATTCCGCTTCTTGGCAGTTATCACCCCAAAAATCAGAATCTTGTCTTGTAATGACAACACAGAATGCTATATTGTTGTATAAATAGATTGATTACACCATTTTAAATTGCCTTTAATTAATTGAATGTGATAAACTTGTTAAGAATAAATTATACATAAATATAATGTGAAGTTATCTTTCTACTTTAATATTTTCTTCTATAAATAAGAATGTTAAATATAAATTTACAAAGTGCAAGATTATAATGAAATATTTTATGTACAATAAAATAAATATGATGCAAAATTAAATATTTTACTATTATATCAATATTTTTCAACTTGTTTTTTTAAATAAAACATGCATGTTTTATGTACTGTACAATAGTGATATATGTATAAGGTTTTTATATAAATTTTAATATGGAAAATAGAGATTTAATTCTAAAGAGCTTATTAATTATTAATTTTTCCTTTATAAATTAAATAATAATCCATTTCTGTAAGCAAGAAAATCCAACTGCGAGTTGCGTACTTTCCCTGCAAGAGTTAAAAATTGTGTGAAACTCCATCTGTTATGAGATTTTATTTTTAAAATGTTTTATATTATTATATTACAAAACAAAAACAAAAAAAAAGCTTAATTTTGAGGGTAGAGATGAGTTTCATATAAAAAAAATGTAAATGCTAATACCAAAAACATCATTAAGTCTGATACCACTCAAGATATGACATACTATCTCTTGCCAAGAGGGGCTGGCCACATAGAGTTTTCTCCACGTCTGTAACGCCTGAATAGGGGCCAGTTACCCTTAAAAAGGCAACCTTCCTAGGCAGATTGCACAAGTGTTGCATTGCCGCAGTGTAACAAAACAAGTAAACAAAACTCTCCACTTCGTGACTTTCATAGCATCACTGCCCCTGTATTCCAGAAATTTTCGACAAAATGCTGGAGTAAGTTTCAAAGTGGGTGAACAAAATCGTACCCTCCCCGTACAGAAAGAACAAATGTTTGCATTTCTCTACGTATCAAGGTCCCTAGTCCAAAAATCAAGGGTCATTTTTAACCGATCGTCACACTTTCCCTGTGATATATACTATAATTTATAACAGCCAGGAAAGTAAATTCGATAAATAATAGCTTTAAATATCGGTGAAACGAAACAATTTATAGTATGTAATAGAAAATATTTTAAAATTAATTTTAAAAAATGTATATTAATATAAGTTACTATTTTTTGTTGTGTTCTATGGGAAAATAATTATGATGAACAATAAATTGATGATTATTGAATACAGGAACCCCCGTATAACACGGTAGTTACGTTCCAACATATTAATATAAACAATGTTTTCTTTGTCATCACTAAAAGCACTATTAACCGAGAGCGTTTTATTTTTGGCAAGTTATCGTTATCCTCCCAGTATTTTTCTGCATTATTTTCAGATTCATGCTTTACCTTTTGCAGAAAGTGTATGTAATTTTAAGTTGCTTGCTTCTAGTTAAAAGATCTTTATAATTTTCTTTATATGGTGCTAAGCACTTATGGAATAAGGGAAAAACATTGGCAACACCAGAAGCAGAAGCGTCGAGATCTGGCAAAATTGAAACAATTTTCGCGAAAAACCATGTGTATGGAGACAAGAAAAGAAAATTTACACACTGAAGTACTAATAGTTCACGAAAATAATAATTTTCGTGAACTATTAATTTATTACATTTCATGTTGTACGAGGGTTTTACCCATTTCTCGAACCGTGTCAGAGTGAATCCGTGCTATAAACGTACCGTATTATACGGGGGATGGTACCAATTCTCGAACCGTGTTAGAGCGAATCCGTGTTATAGAAGTGCCGTGTTAGACGGGGGTTACCTGTATTATGAATATACGAAATAGTATTACTACGTATTAAAGGGTTCCCAGCCTTATTTGTCGGACCATTTTTAAATTATATCAAGTCCTTTTTATATTCATCTATATTTGCAAATCGTATTTCCATATTATGCATGCCAGATATTTTATTAAGAAAAACCTTTAGTTCGATTTCATGGATAAGGCAACACCAAATATCAAGCGTGAACCCATGACCTAACACTGTTTAGCGGTTTTATTCGTTTGACTACAGGTGAGCTTGCTTTTTTTTTTTAAAAAAAAATCTCTGCCCTGTGGACACTAAGAGGGCCTCTTTTAACAAGCCCATTATGGGTTTGGCCAGGCCCACAATGGAGTGAAGGACGGAGCACGACATATCAGTACGGACCCCCCCGCCGACGTTATTACATAATCAAAGTTTTGCTAGTGTCACGTCAATAAATAAAACACTTAAAATTGAAAATAATAATTTAAAGACTTAGTTTTAAAACTGATAAGGAAGTATATAAAAATGAAATTAGTTTAAAAAATAAAAAATTGTTTCTTGATATTTTTACCAGCAGGGGGCGTAGATAGTCGTAAAGATGGAGGGAGTGTTGAGGATTTTGTGTTGCTTCTCTTACATATAATGTAATGTAAAAATTTTCTATGCATAGCTTGATTATTTATGAAATTAAAAATGAATCGAGAATTAAAAGAGTTGTCTTCCTTAATAACAAGATGTTCTGTATCAGAAAGCATATCAACCAGGACAGCTGCATTAAAGGTACTAAGAGTGTTTCTTTTTTTCATACTTATATATTGTGTTTTATAACTGTTTTTGTTATTTTAGATTCTCCAACTAATGTCGAAGGATGTGGATTTAAGTCCCATTGCTGGAAACATTACCAAATTATTGGCTTCTTCTGATATATTTGTCAAAAAAGTAGTGTGTACTTTCATTGATAGGTAAATCTTTAAACCTTTAAAAGTATTAAAAGGGGTTTATTTTACATTTTGGGGTCTTGGAGGGTCAAAATGTTGAGAAATCCAAAAAATCCACGGGATAAAAATTTGCCAATCACAATGTTCTATTGTATATCAGCTGGGAAAGCACTATAATAAATTAACAATTGAAGGTTAACAATGAAATTTTATTTAATAGATACATAATACATTTCTGAAGCAAGGTCTGTTTGATCATTACTGTATTAATCCTCTTCAGATATAGAATATCATATGTAGGGTGATAATTGAATGAATTAAAGTAAAAACCAAGATGTTTTTAACACACTGTCTGCTAGCAGTTACACTGGACTGGTGTTGTGATACTTACACCACAGAAACCAACACACAGTGGTTTTAGATGTACTACAACTAGTTATATTGTAGCAAAGAGTTTGAAAATTAATTGGTTTTCTGGTATTTATTGGTAAATACTGGATCAAATATCTGGATACTGATCAAATTTTTGATCAGATATTTGACCAGATATTTGATCAAATACTGGATCAAATATCTGGCTTCCAGATATTTGATCCAGTATTTAACTTAATGTTGAAATTAATTATTTTTTTTAACATATATATATTATAATTCAGCAACAACAAAAAAATAATGAATTAGATCTTTTAAAATTTCTACTTTTTAAATATCTAAAAATTAAATATAGTATTCACTCTGTTTATGTGAGTAATTGATTGGATGAAAACTATAAATGTACCCCTGGAAAACTGCTTAAAATAGTGATCTGTTCTGTATTATCAAATATTTTTACTCTTATTTAATGATATTTTGCCCAGTCTGGCAGCTTTGCTACACAACTATAGATAAGATAATGGAATAAAATTAAATTGAAAAACTCCTGAATTTGTATTATTACAACATGTACACAATATGTGTGTATTAGTATATATACAACATATGTAAATTTAAGTTATTTTAATACATTTAATCCTTAAAAATTTAAAATTTATGTATTGTAATGACATCTGGTGTCTAGTTGATTATTTAAAATTTTTAAATGTTTCAACCACATTAAGTGAATTTGCATAAATAGAGGATTACTGTATTGATTTAAAGTAATTTCATCAATTTTTTTTTGCATAATTCTAAATCTATGAAACTTTTTGGATGATGATATTGCTTTTTTTAAGCTGTAGATTTAAAATATGATCAGAAAAATAACCTAAATGTAACAATTGCAATGTTATGATTTTTAACTATGTACAGTTAACTATTTCCTCCAATTAGAAAGTTATTACACTATATATAACTTTAAGATATAGTGTCATTTATTTTTTTCTTTCTGACTCTATCCAAGGTTGTAAACAATTTTTTAAATAAAATGTAAAAAAATTCATTACTTATATTATCATCTTTATTGCTTTTATATCTGTGTTTCAATCATAATGTCCTATTCAGTACAGTATCACACTTAATAAGACAATTTTTCTAAAAAAATACGAAAATAAAAACAATATTGCAGTAAATTAATTTAAGTGTAAGATCTGACAATATACAGTAGTGTTTCTCAACCTCTAACGAATTGTTGCCCCCCTTCAATAAAACCATTACGTAGTATCGTTCCCTTCACTTCAAAATTCTGGTGCTGAGGGCCAAGGCTAACGCCAAATTCATACTGCATTGAATAGACTAGTGACTAGTATAATGTTATTTGTTTAATTATTGTACAATATAACAAATAAAATATCTAATTATTCTTAATATAATGTTTTACTATATTGCCCAGAAAATTGTTTTTCGCCTTCCAAAATATAAATTGTTGCTGATTGCTCCCTTAACATGGAAAAAATGCCTACATGGGGCAATATCACCCCGTTGAGAAACACTGATATACAGTAAACTTACAAGCCTGGCCTAGAAGCTTGCACAAGTTCCTTATTTCCCTTGCATGAGGACCTCCATCTAACATTGAATACCATTCCAGAGATACATTTAAACCCATGTTTAAATTAACCAAATTTACATTTTTATTTTTAAATTGTTTCTTTGTAAGAAAATGTTCTTTTATATTTCTTTTCTTATTATCTCTTTCCTATAACAAAATTTTATTATTGTTCTATTTCACAATTTTATTCTTATTGATATTGTAACCATGGTAAAAAAAATTCACATTTTTAACTTTAAATCCATCACATGTTCTTTTACTCTGGTTTTCAGTTGTTGACTCATTTCTCCTACATAAAAAACTTCTATTTTTATTATTATTATTGTATTTAGTGGGTTATACTCGGTTCACACCGGTGGCTGGGTACTATGCCAGACCAGAGTCAAGGCATAGCAACCAAAATAAAACTAAAATTAAATAAGTGTGTCAGTGTCTGTATTAAGAAATTTCCTAACAATATGGCATGTACAGGTATACCTCGACTTACGTTATTTCGAGTTACGTCGTTCCCACTTATACGTCGTTTGTCAAGAAAGTATATGGAAAAATAAAAATCAAGTTTAAGTCATTTTATTCGACTTTACGTCTGTCCGCCACAAATATTAAAGTCGTAACATCACTAGAAAAATGTTTAACGCACATAAAATCATATTATAATATATACATTTATAAGTATATAGGCCTACTGTATTTACAGTACAGTACATGCATTCGTAAATTTAAATTACTTTTTTCTGTACTATATTAAAAACTAAAGTTTATTTGTTTGTAAGCTTAAAATAGATCCTTATTAACCATATATTATTAAAAATGCATTAATAAATAAAATACAGAACAGGAATTGGTAATTTATGGTTTAGCCTAGTGGCAAGTAGATTCGGAGACAAGTAAATTCGACTTAAGTCGTTAAGTAATTACCAACGTAAGGCAAGTTATACCTGTATTCAATATAGTGGCCTTCTGTAGTGTGATGTATGTATTTCTATTCAATTGTAATGTTCCCAGGCTTTTGTGTAGTGTGTGTGGTATCACACCTGTACAGGAGAGAATGACAGGTACAATAAGCACCCTATCCATCCTCCACAGATGTCGTTTCCTGGGTGAGTTCTGTGTACTTGCTAATTTTTTCAGTGCATGTGTTTTGTACATTGTGAGTGTTTGGAATGGCTATGTCTATCATGTATATGATTTTATTGTGTTTGTCAATGAGTGTGATGTCTGGTCTGTTGTGGTAAATTGTTTTATCTGTGATTATGGCTCTGTTGTAGTACATTTTGTGCATGTTGTTTTCCAATACTGTCTGTGGAATGTATTTGTAGTATGGTTCGTGGATATCTAATAATTTGTGTTTGTTTGCAAGCTCTTATGTATTATATTTGCTACTTGATTATGTCTGTGTAAATAATCTGTCTGTACCAAGAGCTTGCATCCAGATGTAATGTGTTGTGTAGTTTCTGGCATGATGTGACATTTTCTGCATGTGTCATTTGTGAGTGTTGTATCTTTGAGTATGTGTTTTCTGTACTTTTTAGTATTTGTGACCTGATCCTGTATGGCAATTATGAATCCTTCCGTCTCCCCAAAGAGGCATCCCCGATCTAACCAGCTGTTTGAGCAGTTTTGTCAACAAAATCCTGGGCCAGGTCATAAGGATGCCTTCCATGGGGTGCATTTCGAGCCCACGATTGCTTGATGGTGTCTATGCTTTTTGTGTGTTGTGTCAAGTCTGTATGATGTGAGTGTAAGTTTAATGGTGTGTTATTTGAGTCTGCTAGAGTTACTGCTTTATGATGTTTTCTCGTTTCTTAGTGATGTTTCTCGTTTCTTGTAGAAAAACTCTCTCAGTGACTGTATTTGTTTGTAGTGAAGGTTAACTACTGTATATCAATCAGGCCACGTCTGCCATCTTTACATGGAAGGGTTAATCTTTCTATGGCAGATATAGGATGATGTTGTTTATGCTTAGTAAGTGTTGTTCTTGTTTTCCTTTGGAGTTGCTCGAGATCTGTGTGAGTCCAATGTATAACTCCAAAAGAGTATGTGAGTACTGGGATGACATATGTGTTTATTGCTTTAACTGTGTGTTTTGCATTTAACTGTGTTCTAAGTATAGCGTTTAACCTACTTTGGTATTCTTTAATTAATCGTTGCTTTATTTGTGTATGTTCTGTTAGTTTGGCCTGTTGGAATCCTAAGTACTTGTAGAACTCGCCCTCTTCCATGGATTCAATAACGTCTCCATTTCCAAGTGCAAAATCTTCTTTCTTCAGGATTCCTTTTTCTATGTGAAGTTTTTTGCATTTGTCTAGGCCAAACTCCATTTGTATGTCCTTAGTGTATGAATGTGTGATTTGTAGGAGTTGATGAAGTTGTTTTTGTGTGGATGCATAAAGTTTTATGTCGTCCATGTACATGAGATGTGAGAGTGTAAACTGTGTTGTTTTTTCGTGTCTGATATTGTAGCCGTATTGCGTGTTGTTTAACATGTTGGATAATGGATTCAGGGCTAGGCAGAACCAGAGAGGACTCAAGGAATCTCCTTGAAAAATTCCTCGCCTAATGAATATTTCGTTTGTTTGTATGGAAGTGTTACTAACCCTGAGATGTAGTGTTGTTCTCCAGTGCTGCATAGTGTTTTGGAAGAATGCAATCAGTGATGGATGTATTTTGTAGACGTGTAGAATATGTAGCAGCCAACTGTGTGGAACACTGTCAAATGCTTTTCTGTAGTCTATATATGCCATGTGTATGTTTCTGTGTTGTTTGTGTTCTTGCCGTAGAATGAGTGAATCTATGAGTAACTGTTCTTTGCATCCCCTGTGATTTCTACGGCAACCTTTTTGTTGTTCTGTAAGAATGTCGTGTTCTTCAACACGTTTGTATATTTTGTTTGTGATACAGGATGTCAATAATTTGTAGAGTGTTGGAAGACATGTAATTGGTCTGTATTGTGTGGGGTCTGTAGTGTTGTTGTTTTTAGGTTTCATGTAGGTGATGTAGGTGATGCCCTGAGTAAGAAATTTTGGCATGTCTTGAGGATTGATGATGATGTGTGTTAGATGTTTAGCTAGTTCCTGGTGCAGTGATGTAAACTTTTTGTACCAGAAATTGTGAATGTTGTCTACACCAGGTGTCATCCAGTTATGTGTTCTGTTAACAGCATAGCGGATGTCGTGTACATTTATTTCAGCACAGGGCATAGTTGGTATGTTGTGCAGGTTTCTGTTCTCCTCTTCGATTCTGCCTGCATCAGCATTGTGTGTAACAGCATTGGACCAAAGAGAAGACCAATAAGTTGTGAGTTCTTCTTCTATTGGTGTGCCACTGTGCTGTGTATCAGTGTTTTTTTGGTACTGATTTGTCTGTAGAAAAGTTTTTCATTGTTTGTGAATAATTTATTTTGTTGTTTTTGTAGTGTACATGTTTTGTATCGTTTGAGTTTACGTGCTTTGGCTGCGAGTGTTTGTTTTAATGTATCAATGTATTCTGTAATGTGTGTGTTGTGATGTTCATGTTTTGTGTGTGCTTTGATTTTCTTGAAAATGTTTTTGTGTTGGTTCTTTAATTTGGGTGTTATGTTGTTTTTAGTGTTGTGTCAGCTTGCCTAATTGCTGTCTAATGTCATTTATTTGTGTTTCTATTCTTCTCTGCCAGGCAGGCTTGTGATAGAATTGTGTTTTGTGTGTGTTTGTCTGCGATTGTATTTTCAGTCCATGGTGTGTTACTACTGTGACTGCCCCAGCATAAACTAATGTATGAATGTCTGAGAGTGTAGAAATTGAATGAATGTAGTTTGGTAGTAAGTGAGTGTTTACATAATTTTGTGTTTTTCCTACTATCTTTGACGTGTTGATTTTCGGTATTCGTGGTCCTTGTGTGGGATCTGTTACAACCTGTATATTTAGTGAGTGTTTCCTGAAATATAAGTGAGAGTGTATTAACTAAATCTATGTCTATGTTTTCAGTGATGGATGAGGAAGTGCCTGTAGTATCATTAATGGTAGTTGTTGTATGTGTNAGTGAGGTGAGGATATTTGTTGTGTGAATCTATGGTGTAGTTGTTGTCTGTATGCTATCATGTTTGTTTCGAGTTTTGTGATGGTGTAGTTAAGTACGGATGATAAACTCATTCATTTCTGTTGTCCATTTCATCCGTTGGCATGGTTTTCCAGCCTTTGTGATCTGTGGATGCATTGCCACAGAAACACGAAGGCTAGGTTGATTTATCACATCTGTTGAGGGCATTGCAGTAGCCATGCTTGGGCCGGCGCTGCTTTTGCCACCGGTAACGAAGGGAGACTGGAGCCTATTTTTTGAACGTGAGCCTCTGCCTAACCCACGAACGCGGACCTTGTTAACCTGGGCGACGTCCAAGCCGGTATCGCACTTTGATCTGGTTACTACCATAATAATTATTTTCACAGAATGTGGGTGTGGTCACTCTTAGCTTCATTTCTCCCCATAGACTTTACTGGCATGTGTGTCCCTGCCAGGAGC
This sequence comes from Centruroides sculpturatus, assembly GCF_000671375.1. Classification (NCBI taxonomy): domain Eukaryota; kingdom Metazoa; phylum Arthropoda; class Arachnida; order Scorpiones; family Buthidae; genus Centruroides; species Centruroides sculpturatus. The sequence continues at coordinate 175,482 of NW_019385395.1, forward strand.
TTGTGCTCCAACCTGCATTGCTCTATGGTTCAGTAAAATTACTGGGCTATCCCACCACAACCAGGTGATGACCATGGGAGAGTTATTATTATTATTATTCCAACTATATCTTAATTTGTATACTACTACTGTCAAATTCATTTTTTTATATTCATTTATTCTTTATCATTATATTTTATGCAAAACTGCAAAAGAATTTTTAAAAACTTACAATGTATTGGAATTGTAGGTTCAAAAACTTAATATTGTTCCTGTTTAATACAGGCTAGATTTAGGATGTCATCTTATAGATATATATGCCATTCTGTTTTTAGTTAATTTATGTTTACCTCTGCAATATTTCTAAAGAGTTTTCAATGTATTTTGTCCAAGAAATTGAATCAAGAATATTGATATAACTTTATAATTTGAAAAAAAGTAATTTAATGAAGTAAAATTAAGAATTACATTTAGACAATTTTTACTTTCATATTATAAATTTACAGCTCTTAGAGTAGAAATAATCATTCATAAATCCAAGATAAGAAAATAATTATTACTTTTATTATACCTTGCAACATCGTTTATATCTCTGAGTATTCTCATTTATATTTTGCTTATTTTAACTAAAATTTTTTCATTTAAAATGTTTCTAATGTATTGAGAAGAAAAAATTTATTTATCCATTATAACAACACTACTATTGTGAAAATAAAATAAAAATAACTACTTAATTACTACTTATTTTTTTGGTAATTAAGTAAAAATTGATTTAATTAATTAATTATAAAAATATTTCATGTGATACTAAAATTTAATCAAATTGGAAACTTTTGAATAGTTTAAATTTGATGGCTAGATGTTAACTTGTTAAATTTTTTTTCAGGTATTCAGATAGAGTCGATGGTTTAAATTTGTTAGTGACAAATACTCTAATCAAAGATTTGAAAGATGCAAATCCATTATTTAGAGGTGTTGCTTTAAAGACATTATTCAGAGTTCCAAACTTAACAGAGCAAGAAGAAATACTATTGCTATCAGCACTAAAAGATTCCAGCTCATATGTGAGAAGAGTAGCAGTTATGTCTTGTTGTCAGTATATTAAAAATTCTTCAGAAAATTTTAATTCAGAACTTATTCATAATCTGTATGAAATGATCCGTGATCCTGATCCTGGAGTTGTAGTTAATTGTCTAACATCTCTGGATGAAATTCTTAGTTCTGAAGGAGGAGTAGTTATTAACTACAATATTGTTCACTATCTACTTTCTAGAATTTTATCATTTCATGAATGGGGTATATCAACAGTACTTCACTTCGTACAAAAATATGTCCCTCAAAAAGAAGAAGAACTATTTGAAATTTTGAATTCTTTAGATGATTATTTAACACATACTAATTCACTTATTGTCATACAAACACTTCAAATATTTCTTTCGTTATGTAATAATAATTTTCCTCATTTATTGAAAGAAGCCTTGAATTGTGTGTTTCCTAAAATCCAATCCAATTTGGTATCATCTAATAATGAATTAGTTTATTCAACTCTAATTCTTGTAGAACAATATATTGTTTATAGCAAAGAGTTATTTTGCTCAAATTATAAATTGTTTTTTTGTCATTTTTCTGATTCTATGATTGTGAAAGTAAAAAAACTCTGCATTTTACCACTTCTGACAACTTCAACCAACATATCTGACATATCTGAAGAATTAATTACTTATTGTACAAATAACTCTCCTGGAATATACAAAGCTGCTATAAAGAGTATAGTACAAATTGCAAATTTGTTTCCTACAAATTTACAAAATTTAAAGACACTTATCACATTAATAGATTTACAGTGTGAATCGCTTACAGTTGAAATATTGAATGCATTCTCTTTATTAAATTTACATCAAGATGAAGAAATTAAATCTCTCTTATTGGCCGCTATTTCAAAGTATTATAAACAGATCAATGAAACTTCAGGGAAATGTGCCATACTGCAATTATTAGGCTACTACGGACAGACAACAATGCACACTCCTTACATTTTGGAATCCATGATGGAAACAGTTGAAGAGGAGGAAGATGCTATTGTCAAAATGACTCTTCTGACTACAACAATTAGAATGTTTTTGCACAGACCTGCTGAGATGCAGGAGATTTTAGGATTTTTGTTAGAAAAATGCAGTAACGATAAACATCCTTGCATCAGTGATCAAGCTCAGTTCTATTATCATCTCCTGCATGATATTCCTCTAGCAAAAAAAATAATTTTAGGAGAAATGGAGAATGACAAAAACTCAATTATGAAACTGAACAAGTGAAATACCTAACTTTATCTTTTTTATACAACAATCAAATTTTTATTGATTTAAATTATTTAAAATTAACTAGTCTAGATGAAGAAATAATTTGAAGGGAGACTGGAGCCTATTTTTTGAATGTGAGCCTCTGCCTAACCCACGAACGCGGACCTTGTTAACCTGGGCAACGTCCAAGCCGGTATCGCACTTTGATCTGGTTACTACCATAATAATTATTTTCACAGAATGTGGGTGTGGTCACTCTTAGCTTCATTTCTCCCCATAGACTTTACTGGCATGTGTGTCCCTGCCAGGAGCTTGTGCTCCAACCTGCATTGCTCTATGGTTCAGTAAAATTACTGGGCTATCCCACCACAACCAGGTGATGACCATGGGAGAGTTATTATTATTATTATTCCAACTATATCTTAATTTGTATACTACTACTGTCAAATTCATTTTTTTATATTCATTTATTCTTTATCATTATATTTTATGCAAAACTGCAAAAGAATTTTTAAAAACTTACAATGTATTGGAATTGTAGGTTCAAAAACTTAATATTGTTCCTGTTTAATACAGGCTAGATTTAGGATGTCATCTTATAGATATATATGCCATTCTGTTTTTAGTTAATTTATGTTTACCTCTGCAATATTTCTAAAGAGTTTTCAATGTATTTTGTCCAAGAAATTGAATCAAGAATATTGATATAACTTTATAATTTGAAAAAAAGTAATTTAATGAAGTAAAATTAAGAATTACATTTAGACAATTTTTACTTTCATATTATAAATTTACAGCTCTTAGAGTAGAAATAATCATTCATAAATCCAAGATAAGAAAATAATTATTACTTTTATTATACCTTGCAACATCGTTTATATCTCTGAGTATTCTCATTTATATTTTGCTTATTTTAACTAAAATTTTTTCATTTAAAATGTTTCTAATGTATTGAGAAGAAAAAATTTATTTATCCATTATAACAACACTACTATTGTGAAAATAAAATAAAAATAACTACTTAATTACTACTTATTTTTTTGGTAATTAAGTAAAAATTGATTTAATTAATTAATTATAAAAATATTTCATGTGATACTAAAATTTAATCAAATTGGAAACTTTTGAATAGTTTAAATTTGATGGCTAGATGTTAACTTGTTAAATTTTTTTTCAGGTATTCAGATAGAGTCGATGGTTTAAATTTGTTAGTGACAAATACTCTAATCAAAGATTTGAAAGATGCAAATCCATTATTTAGAGGTGTTGCTTTAAAGACATTATTCAGAGTTCCAAACTTAACAGAGCAAGAAGAAATACTATTGCTATCAGCACTAAAAGATTCCAGCTCATATGTGAGAAGAGTAGCAGTTATGTCTTGTTGTCAGTATATTAAAAATTCTTCAGAAAATTTTAATTCAGAACTTATTCATAATCTGTATGAAATGATCCGTGATCCTGATCCTGGAGTTGTAGTTAATTGTCTAACATCTCTGGATGAAATTCTTAGTTCTGAAGGAGGAGTAGTTATTAACTACAATATTGTTCACTATCTACTTTCTAGAATTTTATCATTTCATGAATGGGGTATATCAACAGTACTTCACTTCGTACAAAAATATGTCCCTCAAAAAGAAGAAGAACTATTTGAAATTTTGAATTCTTTAGATGATTATTTAACACATACTAATTCACTTATTGTCATACAAACACTTCAAATATTTCTTTCGTTATGTAATAATAATTTTCCTCATTTATTGAAAGAAGCCTTGAATTGTGTGTTTCCTAAAATCCAATCCAATTTGGTATCATCTAATAATGAATTAGTTTATTCAACTCTAATTCTTGTAGAACAATATATTGTTTATAGCAAAGAGTTATTTTGCTCAAATTATAAATTGTTTTTTTGTCATTTTTCTGATTCTATGATTGTGAAAGTAAAAAAACTCTGCATTTTACCACTTCTGACAACTTCAACCAACATATCTGACATATCTGAAGAATTAATTACTTATTGTACAAATAACTCTCCTGGAATATACAAAGCTGCTATAAAGAGTATAGTACAAATTGCAAATTTGTTTCCTACAAATTTACAAAATTTAAAGACACTTATCACATTAATAGATTTACAGTGTGAATCGCTTACAGTTGAAATATTGAATGCATTCTCTTTATTAAATTTACATCAAGATGAAGAAATTAAATCTCTCTTATTGGCCGCTATTTCAAAGTATTATAAACAGATCAATGAAACTTCAGGGAAATGTGCCATACTGCAATTATTAGGCTACTACGGACAGACAACAATGCACACTCCTTACATTTTGGAATCCATGATGGAAACAGTTGAAGAGGAGGAAGATGCTATTGTCAAAATGACTCTTCTGACTACAACAATTAGAATGTTTTTGCACAGACCTGCTGAGATGCAGGAGATTTTAGGATTTTTGTTAGAAAAATGCAGTAACGATAAACATCCTTGCATCAGTGATCAAGCTCAGTTCTATTATCATCTCCTGCATGATATTCCTCTAGCAAAAAAAATAATTTTAGGAGAAATGGAGAATGACAAAAACTCAATTATGAAACTGAACAAGTGAAATACCTAACTTTATCTTTTTTATACAACAATCAAATTTTTATTGATTTAAATTATTTAAAATTAACTAGTCTAGATGAAGAAATAATTTTCACTGTGATATATTGTTCTAAACAAATGGAAATAAGTGTATTAAGACTAAATTGTTATCATCAATTAAGTAGAAATTTTATATGAATTTTATAAAAACTAATAATTTTGTATACTTAATCATTTATTGTTGTTTTAGTTATAAAATAACTGTGTAAATTATTGTTAAAAGAAAGAATAATTTTCTTTGTATTTATTGTTTTTCTAGAAGTGCTTTGAGCATTAATCCTCATATTTAATTGCTGAATTGAAGCAAGCAAAAGATTATTAAATTTGAAGTTCTCAAATTGAGAAGAAACTGATTTAATATTTTCATTAAATTCTAATACCAAAAAGTATCGGTGTTATATTTATTTTGTAATGAGTCTACTGTGATGAATATTTGTCTTTTGTTGTGTTTAATATTTTAAAAATTGTTTTCTCTCCCCAAGTGTTTAATTGAAAATATAATGAAGATATCTTGAAAATATTTATATAATTTTTAAAATATTTTTTTCTATTGTTAACTCATATTTTCATCAGCAAGTCAATTATTATTACAGTATTATTTCTTTGGAAATACCGAAATTTTCTATCCATTGAAACACTCAAAATTTCATACTTTGTAGTAAATAAAATATTTCAGTTTTAAATATTAAGAAAGTGTATACTGTTGCTTCACTTTTTGTGTTTTCATTAAGTGTATCAAGGAAAGTAAAATGAGCTTTAGTTCACTTTATAAAATGTGAATTAGAAATAATAATGTTATATTTGTATAATTTTAAGTTTTTTTATTCATATTTATGTGGTACACAAGTAAATTTGCACAGTAGTTGTGAACTCAAGATTTAATCTTGGAATGAGTCGAGTTGAATGGATAAAAAAATTTTTAATGTGATTTCAATAAAATTGCTACCTTACGTGTTAGCAAATTCATAAGTAATATACAAATAGAACACACGATACAATATAAATAAGTAAACTTTAATTAGAAAAATATTTTTGGAAAATTTACTAGTGTTTCTTTTATTCTGGAGTGCCAGGGACCACTCCCCTGGGTACACCACTGATGCCACACATCTACATTCTGAAGCTAAATTTGTCTCATAAGCACAGGAAAGGTCTTTGCTAGTAAACATACCTTTGGTACATTAACTAGAGAAGGTTTGTTTATATTTTCACTTGCTCGTCAAAAACTGTATTTATTTTAATTATATTTTCAATTAATAGAAATAAATTAAGAATAAAATGATTCAAAATATAAGTACTTACATAGTTTTAACTTAATAGAATATAGCACATCTTTATTATACAGTAGAACTGATTATCCAAGTTTCCGTGAATACACTATTTTATACTGTACTTAAAAAAATGTTTAAAAATGATAACACATACGGGGTGAGTCTGAAAGCTTTTCAATACGGAAATACTATAAGGCCTAAAACAAAATAATTTTTATTTATGTTCAAAGTACTCTTTTCTGGCCAAAATGTACTTATGTAGTTGCTCCTTCCAAAGATCAAAAGCAGGACGCCATTCATTTTCTGGAATGCTATCAAAATACTCTGTTAAGGAAGCTTCAATTTCATCCTCTGTGTTAAATATGCAACTCCTCAAATATTTTTTGAAACTAAAAAATAGCCAAAGTAACACAATGTCAAATCTGGTGTATATGGTGGATGTTGAATGATTCTTGTTATCAGGTGCACAAAGCACAGGAGTGTAAGACACTAGTCAACCAATTAACAGACCTGATGACTAAAGGAGGATTTGTGTTATGCAAATGGATTTCAAATGACCCTTCAGTACTAGAGAAGATACCTAATGAATTAAGAGACTCTTCTGAGTCAGTAAACTTCAAGAGGATAATGGAATCAAGATCTTAGCAATCAATTGGATTCCTCAGGAGGATTGTTTTAGATTTTCTATTCCGTACTCAAATGAGAAAGCAGGCTATACCAAAAGAGAAGTCCTTCTGGATTTAGCAAAAATTTTTGACCCCTTGGGCTGGCTTGCTCCATGTATTATATATGCAACGGTTCTGATTCAAGAGTTGTGGAAGTGTCAACTTTCATGGGATGAACCCATCTCTGCTAAAGTGGAACATAAGTGAAAGTTATTTCGAAATGAGTTAACCCTTCTTAGGATCTTAAAGATTACGAGATTTGTTTCACTTCCAAATCATCTTTGATATCCATGCATTCTGCGATGCCTCGTAGAAGGCTTACTGTGCTGTAGTCTATGCAAGAACAATGTCAAATAATTGTGACATAAAGGTCACTCTACTAACATTCAAAACCAAGGTTGCTCCTCTCAAGATACAATCTCTTCCCAGGCTGGAACTTTGTGCTGCTGTCCTATTGGCTAATTTATTGCAAACTGTATTGAAATATCTCGATGTTCCCTTACATGACATATTTGCATGGTCAGATTCCACAGTTGTATTAGCATGGATTTTGTCTGAATCTTATCATTTGGATACCATTTGTTACCAATAGAGTCGAGAAAATACACAATGCTATTCCTACCGTGAAGTGGAAACACGTTGGTGGAGGTCCTGAGGACTGTGCAACAAGAGGACTACTTTCCTCTGAATTAATTAATTGTGAGATTGGTTCCAAGGACCAGAGTGGTTAAGACAGAATAATCCTGAATTTTGGTCTGACAATGAGAAATCTGTTGGTGATGAGAAAGTACACCTTGAGGAGAGGAAAACATACGAGGCTACCTGTAAAGTTGAAGAAGATGGGATATTTAAAAATTTTTCATCATGGTTAAGATTATGTTGCGTCGTGTCCTTTTGTTTGAGGTTTCTGTATAATTGCCGCAACCCTCCAGCGAAACGTTT
>NW_019385395.1:185100-190693 GCF_000671375.1 Centruroides sculpturatus
ATTTGCATAATATAAATGACATTCAATAATTCGTATTTAAAGGTGCTTAACTCAAATTAAATAACAAAAATTTATTAATATATTATATATTTTAATATTAATATTTGATTTATACAGTATTAATATTGCATTTGTAGACATTTTTATGGATGAAACACAGCTAAAATAGTTTTAAAAAATTTCACTTTGGAAATCAAAACCGAATAAATCCATTTTATGCTGTTTCTTATTTGTTTGAGTTTTAGAACAACTTTTACAAACGAATTCTGTTCGAAAGCCGAGGTTCGACTGTATTTTAAATTAAATTTTGCACTAAAATTAGGTTCTCTTCATCACTTTTATTACATGTAAGACCAGTAATCACTGTATTTTCTTTCTTTATCTTCCAACTTTAACACACTTTTAATAAATCTAAGCAACACTTCTTCATGCATTCAAATGCATTACTATTTTATAAACTAGTGTAACCGTCTATTTTCTTCATCTTTAAGTACAGACATCCAGGAATCAAACTCTGAAAGTGAAGTATCAGTCTTTTCCATTCAGAACTGGATATTCACCAGTCGTTCTTCTAAAATTTATGATCAGAAAAAATTGTAGTTAAGGCGAAAAATGAAATACTTTTCTAGACATCAATTTTTTTTTTATCAGGTTTAATATATGACAGAATCAATTGTTCTGTCGAGTCACTCGAAATTCTTTCGTCCTCATTCTTAGACAGAGTTTTACATTTCTGTCAGACGAATCTACATTTAAGCTGAACAAAGTAATAAATAACTAATATCATAAAATTAAGAAAATTAGGCAGGTAACGCTTAAATGAAATGTCAACAGAATGTATATTCTTCAAGAGAGTCGAGATTCAAATTTTGACGTTTCGTTAGACGTTGACTTTTTGAGATTTCAGATGTTTTTATATATCTACTTTGGACGTCCTTTTTCGAATGCAATATTTCATTTTTCTGTATTAAGTCTACTCACATTCAAGCTTTGACTTCAGTCATTCAGTCAGCCTGTGAGGCAAAATACCGTTATTGTATTAAGTCTCCAATCTTAATTTTACAAGAAGACGGCTTCTTTGCAATTAGAAGTTCAGTCAAGACGGACAGCGCTGAATATATGGCACTCAAACACTGTAAAATAACATTCAAAAATTGTTATGTACTGTACACACTAACAGATTTCTGTATCTAATGATTTTTATAAATAACTTCTAAATAGATTTGCATAAATTTAGTAACGACGTGTATACATGAAGTTTAATAAAGAGTTAAAGAATATACATAAAAAACTTACTCGAATAAAGAAGTTCTTCTTAACGTAAAAGAATCCGCCGATGCTTACTCCAAATGGAGTTTTACCATACCTTTTCATGAAATTCAGCATCTTTTCAAAGAAATAAAATGCCTTTTTAATATATTAAATTTATAGCCAATGAAAAAATTTGAATTTATNGTTGTTTTAGTTATAAAATAACTGTGTAAATTATTGTTAAAAGAAAGAATAATTTTCTTTGTATTTATTGTTTTTCTAGAAGTGCTTTGAGCATTAATCCTCATATTTAATTGCTGAATTGAAGCAAGCAAAAGATTATTAAATTTGAAGTTCTCAAATTGAGAAGAAACTGATTTAATATTTTCATTAAATTCTAATACCAAAAAGTATCGGTGTTATATTTATTTTGTAATGAGTCTACTGTGATGAATATTTGTCTTTTGTTGTGTTTAATATTTTAAAAATTGTTTTCTCTCCCCAAGTGTTTAATTGAAAATATAATGAAGATATCTTGAAAATATTTATATAATTTTTAAAATATTTTTTTCTATTGTTAACTCATATTTTCATCAGCAAGTCAATTATTATTACAGTATTATTTCTTTGGAAATACCGAAATTTTCTATCCATTGAAACACTCAAAATTTCATACTTTGTAGTAAATAAAATATTTCAGTTTTAAATATTAAGAAAGTGTATACTGTTGCTTCACTTTTTGTGTTTTCATTAAGTGTATCAAGGAAAGTAAAATGAGCTTTAGTTCACTTTATAAAATGTGAATTAGAAATAATAATGTTATATTTGTATAATTTTAAGTTTTTTTATTCATATTTATGTGGTACACAAGTAAATTTGCACAGTAGTTGTGAACTCAAGATTTAATCTTGGAATGAGTCGAGTTGAATGGATAAAAAAATTTTTAATGTGATTTCAATAAAATTGCTACCTTACGTGTTAGCAAATTCATAAGTAATATACAAATAGAACACACGATACAATATAAATAAGTAAACTTTAATTAGAAAAATATTTTTGGAAAATTTACTAGTGTTTCTTTTATTCTGGAGTGCCAGGGACCACTCCCCTGGGTACACCACTGATGCCACACATCTACATTCTGAAGCTAAATTTGTCTCATAAGCACAGGAAAGGTCTTTGCTAGTAAACATACCTTTGGTACATTAACTAGAGAAGGTTTGTTTATATTTTCACTTGCTCGTCAAAAACTGTATTTATTTTAATTATATTTTCAATTAATAGAAATAAATTAAGAATAAAATGATTCAAAATATAAGTACTTACATAGTTTTAACTTAATAGAATATAGCACATCTTTATTATACAGTAGAACTGATTATCCAAGTTTCCGTGAATACACTATTTTATACTGTACTTAAAAAAATGTTTAAAAATGATAACACATACGGGGTGAGTCTGAAAGCTTTTCAATACGGAAATACTATAAGGCCTAAAACAAAATAATTTTTATTTATGTTCAAAGTACTCTTTTCTGGCCAAAATGTACTTATGTAGTTGCTCCTTCCAAAGATCAAAAGCAGGACGCCATTCATTTTCTGGAATGCTATCAAAATACTCTGTTAAGGAAGCTTCAATTTCATCCTCTGTGTTAAATATGCAACTCCTCAAATATTTTTTGAAACTAAAAAATAGCCAAAGTAACACAATGTCAAATCTGGTGTATATGGTGGATGTTGAATGATTCTTGTTATCAGGTGCACAAAGCACAGGAGTGTAAGACACTAGTCAACCAATTAACAGACCTGATGACTAAAGGAGGATTTGTGTTATGCAAATGGATTTCAAATGACCCTTCAGTACTAGAGAAGATACCTAACGAATTAAGAGACTCTTCTGAGTCAGTAAACTTCAAGAGGATAATGGAATCAAGATCTTAGCAATCAATTGGATTCCTCAGGAGGATTGTTTTAGATTTTCTATTCCGTACTCAAATGAGAAAGCAGGCTATACCAAAAGAGAAGTCCTTCTGGATTTAGCAAAAATTTTTGACCCCTTGGGCTGGCTTGCTCCATGTATTATATATGCAACGGTTCTGATTCAAGAGTTGTGGAAGTGTCAACTTTCATGGGATGAACCCATCTCTGCTAAAGTGGAACATAAGTGAAAGTTATTTCGAAATGAGTTAACCCTTCTTAGGATCTTAAAGATTACGAGATTTGTTTCACTTCCAAATCATCTTTGATATCCATGCATTCTGCGATGCCTCGTAGAAGGCTTACTGTGCTGTAGTCTATGCAAGAACAATGTCAAATAATTGTGACATAAAGGTCACTCTACTAACATCCAAAACCAAGGTTGCTCCTCTCAAGATACAATCTCTTCCCAGGCTGGAACTTTGTGCTGCTGTCCTATTGGCTAATTTATTGCAAACTGTATTGAAATATCTCGATGTTCCCTTACATGACATATTTGCATGGTCAGATTCCACAGTTGTATTAGCATGGATTTTGTCTGAATCTTATCATTTGGATACCATTTGTTACCAATAGAGTCGAGAAAATACACAATGCTATTCCTACCGTGAAGTGGAAACACGTTGGTGGAGGTCCTGAGGACTGTGCAACAAGAGGACTACTTTCCTCTGAATTAATTAATTGTGAGATTGGTTCCAAGGACCAGAGTGGTTAAGACAGAATAATCCTGAATTTTGGTCTGAAAATGAGAAATCTGTTGATGATGAGAAAGTACACCTTGAGGAGAGGAAAACATACGAGGCTACCTGTAAAGTTGAAGAAGATGGGATATTTAAAAATTTTTCATCATGGTTAAGATTATGTTGCGTCGTGTCCTTTTGTTTGAGGTTTCTGTATAATTGCCGCAACCCTCCAGCGAAACGTTTAAATGGTTTTCTAACTACTAGTGAACTAAAGGCAGCCATTATTTCAATAATTAAGTATGTTCAACAATCATATTTTACTGAGATGTCTTGTTTAAGATTAGGAAAGGAGTTAAACAGGAGAATAATAAACCCCGTTCTCAGTAGAATAATTCAACTGGCTCCCTTTTTGGATGCTATAGGTGTTATTCGCGTGGGAGGTCAGATAAAGAATGCCAATATACCTGAAACACGACGACATCCAGTCTTGCTTCCCTCTAAGAGTTCATATCACAAATCTTATCATGACGTACTATCACATTGTTTACGTACAAGCTAGCAGACTTGCTCTTGAGTATTCTTAGAATGCAGTTTTGTATATTGTCCGGAAGAAGTGTAGTTCATAATATTATACGTAAGTGTGTCACTTGTGTAAGAACCAAGGGAAGAACTGCCTCTCAGCTAAAAGGGTGATTTACCAGCCCCTAGAGTTCAACCCAGTAGGCCCTTCACTATTACTGGATTAGATTATGCTGGTCCTTATTTAAGTTATGAGGTGAGAGGTGTTAGATCAGTGTTTCTCAACCTCTAACGAATCGTCGCCCCCTTCAACGTAGTATCGTCCCCTTCAATGAAACCGTTACGTAGTATCGCCCCCTTCACTTCAAAATTCCGATGTCGAGGGCCAACGCTAACGCCAAATTCGTACTGCATTGAACGGACTAGTATAATGTTATTTGTTTAATTATTGTACGATATAACGAATAAAATATCTAATTATTCTTAATATAATGTTTTACTATATGGCCAGAAAATTGTTTTTCGCGCACCAAAATATAAATTGTTACAAATCGCCCCCTCAACATGGAAAAACGCCCACATGGGGGCGATATCGCCCCGTTGAGAAACACTGTGTTAGATCTTCAAAGTGCTATGTTGCTATATTTGTATGTTTTTCCACAAAGGCTGTCCACCTTGAGTTGGTTGGTGACCTATCTACACCAGTGTGACCTTTCGGGTCGACACCTCTTTAGTGCCCTGTCAGGATTGACACCACCGTGTTTATAGGAACACGGAAGCCGAGACGGCAATCACTACGTCACATAGTCGCGCGAGCGGTCACGTAAGTGGACAGACGGATTCGTAATGTCAGCCGATCGAGAGACAGCATGTGGAAGAGACTCGAACTACACTTAACAATTAACTAGGATTTAATTAAAGATAAATTGGATAAGATACAGAGGTTCTAAAGTTGGTCGCGGAGAGAAAGAGAGTTCACATAACGAGCGCGAGTTGCATAAACACCTGGTGATAAAAGGTGGTTTCCTGATGAAGCTCTTGTTGGGTGATAATAGTTCCGATGGTGATTAGTTTTACTATAATATCCACTAGCACAGGGGTCGGCAACCTGCGGCTCTTTAGTTCCATACGCAAATATTATTTATTTTATCAAAAAAAAAAAAA
>NW_019385395.1:193991-200070 GCF_000671375.1 Centruroides sculpturatus
GTATTTAAAGGTGCTTAACTCAAATTAAATAACAAAAATTTATTAATATATTATATATTTTAATATTAATATTTGATTTATACAGTATTAATATTGCATTTGTAGACATTTTTATGGATGAAACACAGCTAAAATAGTTTTAAAAAATTTCACTTTGGAAATCAAAACCGAATAAATCCATTTTATGCTGTTTCTTATTTGTTTGAGTTTTAGAACAACTTTTACAAACGAATTCTGTTCGAAAGCCGAGGTTCGACTGTATTTTAAATTAAATTTTGCACTAAAATTAGGTTCTCTTCATCACTTTTATTACATGTAAGACCAGTAATCACTGTATTTTCTTTCTTTATCTTCCAACTTTAACACACTTTTAATAAATCTAAGCAACACTTCTTCATGCATTCAAATGCATTACTATTTTATAAACTAGTGTAACCGTCTATTTTCTTCATCTTTAAGTACAGACATCCAGGAATCAAACTCTGAAAGTGAAGTATCAGTCTTTTCCATTCAGAACTGGATATTCACCAGTCGTTCTTCTAAAATTTATGATCAGAAAAAATTGTAGTTAAGGCGAAAAATGAAATACTTTTCTAGACATCAATTTTTTTTTTATCAGGTTTAATATATGACAGAATCAATTGTTCTGTCGAGTCAGTCGAAATTCTTTCGTCCTCATTCTTAGACAGCGTTTTACATTTCTGTCAGACGAATCTACATTTAAGCTGAACAAAGTAATAAATAACTAATATCATAAAATTAAGAAAATTAGGCAGGTAACGCTTAAATGAAATGTCAACAGAATGTATATTCTTCAAGAGAGTCGAGATTCAAATTTTGACGTTTCGTTAGACGTTGACTTTTTGAGATTTCAGATGTTTTTATATATCTACTTTGGACGTCCTTTTTCGAATGCAATATTTCATTTTTCTGTATTAAGTCTACTCACATTCAAGCTTTGACTTCAGTCATTCAGTCAGCCTGTGAGGCAAAATACCGTTATTGTATTAAGTCTCCAATCTTAATTTTACAAGAAGACGGCTTCTTTGCAATTAGAAGTTCAGTCAAGACGGACAGCGCTGAATATATGGCACTCAAACACTGTAAAATAACATTCAAAAATTGTTATGTACTGTACACACTAACAGATTTCTGTATCTAATGATTTTTATAAATAACTTCTAAATAGATTTGCATAAATTTAGTAACGACGTGTATACATGAAGTTTAATAAAGAGTTAGAGAATATAGATAAAAAACTTACTCGAATAAAGAAGTTCTTCTTAACGTAAAAGAATCCGCCGATGCTTACTCCAAATGGAGTTTTACCATACCTTTTCATGAAATTCAGCATCTTTTCAAAGAAATAAAATGCCTTTTTAATATATTAAATTTATAGCCAATGAAAAAATTTGAATTTATTTGCATTACCTTCATTTTAGTTTCTAACGGTAAATCAGCAGAACACAATTTATTGATTTCGATGAATTTTCCATAAAGCTAGAAAAAATTAAAATTAATATCATTAATTACTTATTTTTAAAAACATCTTATTTATATTAAAAAACTAAAAGTTTGTCTAAAGACTAGTACTGATCTGAGAACCATGCTTTATTTTTGCGTTTTAATCAAGGTTAATTAAAAACCATTATAACGATGCATACTGCAAACAATTTAAAATAAGTGTTTAATATGAAAGCAGTTTATATAACGTATTTTTGTTCTTATCTAACAATATAAAATATCATATAAAAGTAATTTCTCTATTAATAGTCAAAACTGTATTTTTCAATTTCACTAAAACTGTTACTTTAGAAAATTTAGCATGTTCACACTAAAAGACTGTATATGCCACAAATAGCATTATTTGTATCAACATATAAATTTAAACAATAATAATTATAAAATATACACTAAATTTCAATTGAATTACAGTCGACCCCCCTATAATTACGGTCCCTATAATTACGATTCCTATAAAACTACGAAAAAATATACGTATTTTGGAAATGTTGAGTCGGATTAGTGTAGAATCGATTAATTTTATGGAAGAAAACCTTTCAATCAGCCGTAGTCCGTAAACTTGACACGTGTCGGGCTGTGATTGGAACGACTTGTAAGAAATCGGATTCCTAATAAATTGGAACGTATCTATATCTTATAGGGNTAGTTGTGTGATGGATGGGAGCTAGACATTCTGCTGTTTTTTATGAAGCAGGCTTTGTGATTCAATTTCATGTTGAATATTGAAATAAGCAGACTAAAGTTTTTATTGCCACTTTAATAAAAATATTGCCAAATGGCAATTTTAGTGCTATACAGCATGGGTTCGGTATCAGTACAATGGCATGACACATCATTCCTAGAGACATACATCAGTGGCTTGCAGAGCAGTATGGCAACAGCTGGATGAGACATGCCAACAAATTTCTCAGATTTGACTCATGAATTTTTTCCTATGGGGTCATCTATAAGAATCAGTGTATGATGCGTAGGCGTACTCAGCAATGCTAGGTGAAATTGGCAAACAGAAGAAAAGCATACAACAGACCTATAAAATGATGATACAAGGAATGATATGTGCCATCTTCATCTTTATATTGCTGCTGAACATGTTTTCTAACAAAATAAATGTTACTTTTTTGTATAAAATTTCTGCAATGCTGACTTAATCCTTTATAGTCATAGATTATACGTATGTTATGCTAAATCATCTTGATTCCCTTTGATTATTTTAGCACTGAAACAAGCATGCACCACATTCATACAATTAATCAATGTTGGAAAGATCTCTTCTGTCCCTATATAAATGTTTATGTGAACACTGTATATAGAGTAATAATAATGGTAATTGAAAAAATCTATTAGTAAAAATGCTTTTTAAGCATTGTTGGAATTGTTTTTATTCTTATTTGAAGATATATATAACATTTGTCTAGAAAACAATCATATATGATCACATAATATTTAAATGTACTTACAGGATTAACTGAAGAATCTGGATTAATTTGTAAAGTGTATATATCATCTCTTGTATATTGAAATAAACCATAGTAAGGATTAAGCATTTCATGTGACAGCAAATACAGCCATTCTCTGTAAAGCAAAACATTTGTCACTCAAATTAGAAAAAAAAATGTAATTTCTAATTTAATCACTCATAATTATATTACTGTAATTTCCTGTGAATAACCTGAGACTAAACTGTTTTAAAGTCAATTTGAAAACAGGTGGGTTACCTGCTAATTTTAAATTGCAATTACAAAATTGTCAAACAGCTTTTCCTTTATGTAAACTAATCAAAATCTTTAAAAACAACAAAAAAACAATCCTTTAGAAACCTTTACCTTTACTATTGTAATTTTTTCCTAAAAATCACCAAGGCAAATAATACTTCACCTTTAGTTCTTTCACATTTTCTACACTCAATCCATGCTTTAATAATAATTATTATTATTTTGCACTCTTATCTGAACTTCTGTCTTGAGAGCTAAGTTTCCAGTAATTCCCACCTCTCTATATAATGGCTCTCAGAGAACTACTTGGAAACTGAATATCAATTTAGCATTCATTAGTTTTAGTTTTTCTAGAAAATAAAAGCTACCCAATCAGCTCTTGAATGTATGTCATTGAATATTATTGACATTAAAATGTTTTAAGCTTATTTTAGCATTTACTATTACATTCACTAAACACAACAAATAAAATAAAATAATAATAAATTTTGGTAGGCATTTTATATTTTTGACTTAATGCACTTTAGGCAGTTCAGTCTCAAATATTCCACTTGCAATTATAAACTAAATGAAGCAGAACTAAGATTTCCACGAAGTGTCTGATGATCATGTATTATGTACAGTAGGAGAGAAGGCAGACTTAATGGTGACAGCAAAAAAGCAAAACCCCTTGCTGTTTTAAGGAGGTGAGAGCATTATCAGTTCCTTATCATTCTAATAACAATGCCCAGATGACAGTAGCAATTTTTAATGACTGGTTGCTGTCATGAAACCAGAAACTTAACTGTAATATCCTTCTGTTGGTTGACAAATGTATGATGCATCAAAAAAGACAAGCATTTTAATTTACATAAAGTTACACATTTGCCCATCCAATAAAACATCATTCATCCAATCTTATGATCATGACATAATCTGAACTACAAAAGCATATTATTGCCAAAAAATGCACAGTTGACTTCTCCAGGACATTGAAAGCACAAAAATGAATGCAGAAGAGCTAAAAAGAAAGAAAGAAAAAAACTCTTTTAGGGCTCTTCACCTTCTTAAACAAAGCTGGAAAACTTACATCAGCTATGATTGTCAACAGTTAAGCATAGTGGATTTGTTAAAGCTGCAAAGATGCAGCTGAAGATGAAGTAGAGAAAAACAATTATAATTTAAATCTCAATGATATGCCAATTTCAATGCATAGATGAAAATTGACAAAGGCAACTGCACTGAAAATTATCTTAAGAAAGAAATCAACAGTTCCAAAGCAAAAATTTTCAAAACTTTTTACCTGTATTGCCTAGACAATTTTTTTTGTTAGTTTAAACTGAAAATTACTATTTCTGGAAATTGATGATACCACATAGACAAATTGATTAGTTAAACACTCACATTTTTAAGAAGCCAAAAAATGGCTTTTTAATGTTTTCAGAATGTTTGTTATTCCAATATCAGATCACTATAGACCAGGGGTCGGCAACCTGCAGCTCGCGAGCCACATGCGGCTCTTTGGATGTGAAGCTGCGGCTCTTTAGTTCCATACGCAAATATTATTTATTTTATCAAAAAAAAAAAAAAACATTTAAAAATCGTTATGAATCGATTAACGAGGATTAGGCACTGATTCTATCTCTCAGCCACTTGTGCTCGCTTTACACCGCACCCTTCCCCCGTGACACGGTCGTCAGTCCGTCGGAAGCTCTCGAATGACGCCGTCGTCGGATGTTTCTATTATCTAATTTGTTGTGAAAAACACTACTTATATATGAATAAATAGATATTTTTTCTTATGAATAAACAGATTAGTATTTTTTATCAAAAAACTTTATTTATGCGAGTACTATTTATTGTTGGCACGAAAAAGTTTTGTGGCTCTTTAAAAACTTTAAAATTTTGTAAATTGTAATTTTGGCTCTTCCGACTCAAAAGGTTGCCGACCCCTGCACTAGCACAATGATGGCGCAAGGTATCCAAATGGGCACTGGTCGACGATATTCCTGGAGTAATCAGTGCGGGTTTCCTTTGACGGAGGGACGGACGACGACTGACTTTTTTCGGCCGTCTCTGGCGATATTCACGGACGATATCGGCAGTCCAGAGGTTAAGCTTTTCCAGTTTTTTCATTCACTTTATTTAAAACATAAGACATTTCTGCAAGTAAAGTGAAATAATAAATTTTAGTGATTGTTGACAATATATTCCTGGTCTAATTTCTGATATTTTATAAATTAAGATTACAAATAATTTGTCGAGTAATAGTTTTATTATCAATACTAGAATTAATTATTTTCTTGATGGATATTTGTCTTAATATTCGGGTACATGACAATTTGAAATAATATAACACTGAAATTATTTTAAAAAGGTTTTTATTGTTACATTATAGTTTATTTAAGTGTTTCCACTTTTTCCTTCAGTTTATCTAAAGCAAAACATTTCTGCACATAATAATTTTAAAATTAATTTTTCAGGATATAAATTATTTTCAGATCAGAAATTTCTCGAGTAAATTAAGATTATAAATAGAGTGGAACGTCGGTATACGACCTTAATCCGTTCCTGATGTTTGGACTTATACCGAATAGGACGGATACCGAACCAACCTTTCCCATAAGAAGTAATGTAAAAATGATTAATCCGTTCTCATGAAAAAAAATGGCTGGCTTTAAACACCTCGCTTTCCTGCTTGATTTTTCATGAGATCAGCATGTATTTTTTTAGCTTTCTCGCAAATAATTGCTTCTGATACGATGTCACCAGCACACTGTTTTTCAGTTATCCAAAGCAAAAGCAATTTCTCAACATGATCTAATGTCTTCGATCTCTGTTTAGAAATTGATTTAACCCCTTTC
>NW_019385395.1:203761-236164 GCF_000671375.1 Centruroides sculpturatus
CCCCCCTATAATTACGGTCCCTATAATTACGATTCCTATAAAACTACGAAAAAATATACGTATTTTGGAAATGTTGAGTCGGATTAGTGTAGAATCGATTAATTTTATGGAAGAAAACCTTTCAATCAGCCGTAGTCCGTAAACTTGACATGTGTCGGGCTGTGATTGGAACGACTTGTAAGAAATCGGATTCCTAATAAATTGGAACGTATCTATATCTTATAGGGGGGTCGACTGTATTCATATTAAATATATTTAAGCAATTTTGTGTGGCTGTTCTTCCTACCAAAGAAAAACATCAACTAGAAAAGGAAAATCATTTTTTGTAGTCTACTAAGCAAGTAATTATCATTTATTAAAACATTTTCCATTTTCTTACAAATCTCATTCAGCGAAAATCTTCACAATTTATTAATAATAATTATTATTATTATTATTTAATTAAAGAATATTTTCTCTTTTTTTATTTCATTAATATAGTTTCAAACAATGGAAACTATGATTCATTTATGTAATTTTAGTGTTATAGAGTAAGCCAGTGGATGATAAGCCTTTTCTAATATTTTTAATGCAGTGCCTCATTAATATATACAAGGATAGTTGTAGTCGTAAAGGATGATTTTATTATTCAACTTAATTGTAGTTAATTGTATTCGTGTATTTTCATTCAACTTTCATACAATTAGTTCATGTTAAATATTAAAATGTTTTTAAAAGAACTTGAAATTAATAAAGATGAATCTACTAATAAAGATCTACTATTATTGAAAGGTACAGGTTGACCTAGGCCATTCTCTTTTGCAGATTCTGGAGTAAGTTAATTACAAATTCTTTATTTTTAATAACCAAGTATATAGGCAAAAGAAAAGAGTTTCCATGAGGAACGCAATATCAGGAGTGTTATGTGAATTAGTGTTAGGAAAACTGGAAAAATATATTATCAATGGCTTCAAAGCAGATATTATATATTTTAAAAGATGTCTATATGATTTATGCACAATTTGAAAAAATAAACAAAGAATCACTGAATTTATTAATAAGGTTAACAGTTGAAAATGAAAACGGAACAAAAAAGCCTACTACATCTGCATTTTTGGATATAAACAGAGTTTAAAAGTCGAAGGATACACACAAGTGTAAACATCAAGCCAGCACACAACCCACTGTACATCCCTTCCAATTCAAATAATCCTTATCAATACAAGCTAGCAGCACTTCAGGCATTTATCAGAAGAGCTTTTTTATATTCTGGATATGTAATAGGCAGAATGAAGGAACTTAACAAATTAAACAAATGGCCATAACACTAGGATATGGAACTAACACAATAGATGGTCTGAATAGAAGGTTACAAAGTAACAACTCTAAAAGATAAACCAGCAATCCTAGTGAAATCATGAAATGCACTTTTAACAGTAGTATAACTAAAACATCATAAAAGAAATAGCAGAACTTAAAGGTTGCAATATGATTGTAAAAAGAGCCCCAAACATGTAATGAATTTTAAGAAACGATAACGATAGATTAAAAATACAAAAATGGCAGTGTATACAAGTTACAATATGAAAACATGCAGTTGCGGATAGACAAGGATTACATCAGCGTTACCACAAAACACTTGAAAGTTAGACTCAAAGAAGATCAATATGACGTAAGAAAGGCAATCGACACCACGGTACTGTTTAGGATGGCGCATACTGAGGGCTCACTGATAAAATAAGAAGAGGCAAATATTATTAAGTCTCTATAATCCCTACATTCGCACAGAACGCTAAAAAAACGTGAAATATACAAAAGCGAGTTGAAAGAGGATTGCATTAATGCAAGAGATGCGGACAGTTTATCAACGGCATGAAAATATGTTGTGAAAAATAAGTTTGTCGTAAGACCATAATTAGTTCATTTCTACTATATATTTTTGTATATTTTTTGAGTTACTTTACATTTTACTATTATTTACTTATATTAATTTATATTCAAATATTTAAAAAATTGTTATTTTTTATTGTATAGACTACTATTTTGAAACAATATTTAACAGTTAAGATGTTTCAAAAAAGTGCAGCCTGAAGATGGCCAATTAGGCTAGGTTGGAAACGTTAGCTGAATAAAAAACGAACTCCAGCAGCCAAAAAAAGTGTTTATGGAATGACTGAATTATTCTTCTGACGTTGATTTACTTTATTGGTTAAATAGAATTGTTTATTAAACAAACGTACATGTAAAACACATAGTTAAACATTATTCTTTATGCTAGAAAATTCAGCACTTATAATTAATTTTTTTTAAGATATGCACCAAGACCATTGATATTCTCCTCGAAAATAACACCCGTAACAAAAGTCTAAACAACAAATATTAAAGAAAAAAATTTATGGAAATGTCAAAAATATATACTTAAATTGGCAGATGAGCACTGCGTTCCTCGAACAAAAAGTAACGATAGCGAAAATTAAGATTATTAGATTATAGCCGATCTTACCCGTTTACATCAGATGCAAATACGAGGTCCTCTTTTTACGACAATATTTAGAGAATGATTAGGTGAGTTTAAAACTATGCACGTAAAAACGCAAAAAAACGCATCTAGAATATTAGAGTAGAAGCCGAGTTTTTCAGGGTAATCTTTATGTTTTTCCCTCTCCTCTGCGGAGGGATTTCGAAAAATCCCTTCTTAGTGTACATTCCCATGAGGTATTCTAACTGTGTACGAAATGTCAGCTTTCAACTTCTGACCGTTTAGGCTCTGAGATAAATATTATTAACAAACAATACATCTCGATTATATTATAAGGTATAACTAAAATATATATATTTATTAAAATAACCTTTATAATTGTGCTTAAAATGTAAAAACTCTTAATGTAAAAAATGTTCACCAAAGCTCATATTTTGAATACAGATAGAAAAAAGATTTAATTATGTTGGAAAACATTTCATCTTCCTGTAGTTTACTATCTTTACACTTTTAGAATAAATTATTACTTTATTGTTCGTAAATAGGTTATGAACATCCCGTTAAAATTAATGAATGTTACAATTTTATTTTTTCAATAATGTTTCTAAATCTAGTTAATAAGACACGATAGGTTTAACTTTAACTTACCAAAGATGAAAAGCGTGACAGTTGAGAAGTTAAAATCGTAAATAAGATAACGAAAATTATCAAAAAAACAGAAAATTCAAGACGCATTACATCATCAAGTTCAAAGAAAAACACTGCGCAAAATAAGAAACTTGTCTCATACACTGCAAAACAATATACGGCTGGAAGGTATGCTTCACAAACTAGGTTTACTTCTTGTAGATAGGTCCATAAATCCCAATGAGTTTCGATCAAGATTTCGATTTTAGTATTTATGAAATTTTCTTCTGTTTTCAATTTATCGACTACATCAGATAAATACATAAATCTTTTCGAGAGCATTACTGCAGCTGAACCTATAACGAGTATACAGCAATCTAATTGTCCAATTACATAAATGCACATTAACGTAATATTTAGATTACAGAATGCCAGCTCAAACGCTGAAGCAGTTATTTTCTTCAAAGTACGATAAAGAAACAAATCAATTACAGTAATTACTGAAATTATTGAAAAAAATAAAACGATAAGCACACAAATAAAAAATATCTGAATGATATATGTCATTTCTTCTTTTTCTCCTTCATATCCACTGTTATTTCTAGGTAAATAAATTCTGTTCCTTTTAAAGAAGCTGAATTGAAATAATGTAAAAATACCCATTGTAATTATTATAAATTTTATGAGTATTTGATTCTTAGGAAACATTCTGATCCATCCGACACACACCAAATTTTCTGTTATCTCTTGAGTAATAAGTACTAAATTAGTCCACATAAATACCTCTATAGCTGTTTGGTACAAAAGATATAATTTCGACAGATATTTCCGGTTTTTGGCAGGCTTCTTGCAATTGCAGTACATAATTTTAATTCCAAATATCTCTAATCTNGTTTTTTACTTATCAACTGTTAGTCAACGACCATTCCTATTTATATGAGATAGAAACGTTTCAACATTTTGATTTAGCTAGTGTCGCACTTCAATGTTTCACGATACCGCTGCGATCAAGTGAGGCTCTAGACCAGTGATTCTCAAACTTTTTCGATCCACCGCCCTCTTGGTTCCATAAAGTTTACCCAGTTACCTTAATTATTTTCTCTTGCGTGAGAAAGGCTTGGGAATATTGTTAGATAAGTTTTTTGTGAACTTCATATTTATTGTACATTGTTCTCCACATCTGCAAACCACTATACTAAGACAGTTGTTTTCTACACACACAGTAAGCATTTTATCATTCTTTTTCAAGTGTTATTGAATGACCTTTTCAACTTCCTTTTCATTAATTAAGCCGCTTTCCATCACACCATTTATTCGAAATTTTACAACGTCAGACATTAATACATTCTTTACGAAAATTATAGGTTAGTTTTCTTTTCCGTTTCTGTTAAAATAATCAAGAAGATATCAGAAGACAGTTTGATCACAAAATTCAATCAGTCTGATTAATCAGTCTGATTGAATTTTGAATCAGTCGTATTAATCAGTCTGATTCAGTCAAATTGAGATTATATCCTCAAATTTGTAACGCTGTGACGTATAAACGCTTTTTACCAATCACTTTGGTACTAATTAGGTACGTCAAAATAGGAAAATGATCACACCCTGTCATACATAAAAGTTAAAAGTCAGCAATTTCTCCAGGGAAAAATTATTCGAAACAAGTGTAAAATCAATGTTATTAGTTCCATAATGAGAAAAAAGATAAATTCTCCACTTGTATCACTGGAGAAAAAATATAATATAGATTTCACAATCCAGATCACATGGTCTATTATAAAGTAATATATTTCCATTACCTTTTATACGCAGTTCAATAACATAAAATTTTAAGTTTTTTCTAATCAGTCTATAGCTACAAAATAATCTTTATTTATAAAAATATTTTAATTTGTATTAACTAACATTCATTCGCGTAATAAGTTATAAATGGCATCCAAAAATTTTTGTTTAAAGGTGGTGAAGTCAAATTAAGTAACAGTGGTTTATTAATATATTATATATTTTAATATTAATATTTGATTTATACAGTATTAATATAATGCTATATTATATATAACATTAAATTTGTGAACATTTTTATTTTTACAGCTAAAATACTCTTTAAAAAGTTTCGTTTTGGAAGTCAGAAACGGATTAATCTATTTTATGTTGTTTCTTATAAAAAAAATTTTCAGTTTTAGAACAACTTTTAAAAACGAATTCTATTTGAAAGCCGAGGTTTGTCTGTATTTTTTTTTTTATTAAATTTTGCACTAAAATTTGATTCTCTTAATTACTTTTATTATATGTAAGACCAGTAATCACTGTATTTTCTTTCCTTATCTTCCAACTTTAACACACTTTTAATAAATCTAAGCAACACTTCTTCATGTTTTCAAGTGCATTACTATTTTTCAAACTAGTGTAACAGTCTATTTTTATTATCTTCAAGTACAGACAGCCAAGAGTCAAACTCTACAAGTGAAGTATCGGTCTTCTCCATTCAGAACTGGATGTTTGCCAGTCGTTCTTCTAAAACTTTTGCTTAAAATAAATTTGTAGTTTAAACAAGAAATTGAATACTTTCCTGGACATGAATTTATTTTTAGGTTTAATATATGAAAGAATCAATTGTTCTTCGAATCACTCGAAATTCTCTCGTCTTCATTCTCAGACCGCGTTTTACATTTCTGTCAGATGATTCTTCATTTAAACAGAACAAAGTAATAAGTAACCTAATATCATAAAATTAAGAAATTTGGCAGATAACGCGAGAGATTCTAAATTCGAATTTTGACGTTTCGTTATATGTTGACTTTTTGAGATTTCAGATGTTTCCATATGTCTACTTTGGACGTCCTTTTCCGAAATAAATATTTCATTTTTCTGTATTAAGTCTACTTACATTCAAGCTTTGACGTCAGTCATTCACTCAGCCTATGAAACAAAATACCGTTATTGTATTAAGTCTCCAATCTTAATTTTACAAGAAGACGGCTTCTTTGCAATTAGAAGTTCAGTCAAGACGGACAGCGCTGAATATATGGCACTCATACACTGTAAAATAACATTTAAAAATTGTTATGTACACATAAACAGATTTCTGTATTTAATGATATTTAAGAATAACTTATAAATATATTTCCATAAATGTAGTAACGACGTGTATATGTTACCGGCCAAATTCGATTTTAGGCCAAACTAGTTTGTCATAGGCCAAACGAGTTTATCCTACGCGTGTCAGGATATACTAGTTTAGCCTAGGACAATCTAGTTTGGCCTGAAATCCTTCAGGATTACCTAGGCCGAACTGATTTATTCCTCGCAAGTGATAAAATAGACACGTTAGAACCTGTTAAGCGGGGATTCCCTCCTCGCGCCTTTTTCTATTATGCTTTCGTTGTCTATTCGAGTTTTTCATGAACTATAAAGCGCGCTGCATTTTTACAAAATGGCTACTTTATCTGGGTCGTTTGTAACTAGTCATGTAAAATGAATCATATATTACTGTCCGATATAATGATATATATCATAAAAACAGCACACCTCTGAATCCTAAAAGTACAATTCCAGGATATTTTAATGCAAACACAAACGTTTTCGATCTACACAAGAGATCTTCGTCGGGTTAAAGCGTTCTCAAATGGAATGCGGAAATGGAATATTCTTAAGATTATTTGAAAAACGTATAAACGAGAATTTATAAAAAATTTTAAATATGAACTATATGTTATATGCTGCTTATAGCTGATAATCGAGAAATTTTATAGGAGAACAATTATTGCCTATGGGACACGTCATTATATGGTATCGAAACAAATGAGAGAGATCGTTCTATACATATTTTTGCCCTTTGTGTTAAAAAACATCAGCTCTGACATCCCCCACAAAATTACTGGCATTTTAAACTTTAAGGAAAAATTCTTTAAATTGATAGTATAACTTCTTCATGTAAAGTTGGACAATGGGGAAACTTTTGCCAATTCTTAAGTCTAATCCACTCTTTCAGAATTCGGAGAAGCTAATAAATATAACTGACCGATTTTCGAATAATCATGTTTTTCATGTGGGAATAGACGAAAACTTATATTGGGCTCCCGTATGACTTCGAAATTTCAATTTGGAACTCAACAGAAGGNCCCCCCTATAATTACGGTCCCTATAATTACGATTCCTATAAAACTACGAAAAAATATACGTATTTTGGAAATGTTGAGTCGGATTAGTGTAGAATCGATTAATTTTATGGAAGAAAACCTTTCAATCAGCCGTAGTCCGTAAACTTGACATGTGTCGGGCTGTGATTGGAACGACTTGTAAGAAATCGGATTCCTAATAAATTGGAACGTATCTATATCTTATAGGGGGGTCGACTGTATTCATATTAAATATATTTAAGCAATTTTGTGTGGCTGTTCTTCCTACCAAAGAAAAACATCAACTAGAAAAGGAAAATCATTTTTTGTAGTCTACTAAGCAAGTAATTATCATTTATTAAAACATTTTCCATTTTCTTACAAATCTCATTCAGCGAAAATCTTCACAATTTATTAATAATAATTATTATTATTATTATTTAATTAAAGAATATTTTCTCTTTTTTTATTTCATTAATATAGTTTCAAACAATGGAAACTATGATTCATTTATGTAATTTTAGTGTTATAGAGTAAGCCAGTGGATGATAAGCCTTTTCTAATATTTTTAATGCAGTGCCTCATTAATATATACAAGGATAGTTGTAGTCGTAAAGGATGATTTTATTATTCAACTTAATTGTAGTTAATTGTATTCGTGTATTTTCATTCAACTTTCATACAATTAGTTCATGTTAAATATTAAAATGTTTTTAAAAGAACTTGAAATTAATAAAGATGAATCTACTAATAAAGATCTACTATTATTGAAAGGTACAGGTTGACCTAGGCCATTCTCTTTTGCAGATTCTGGAGTAAGTTAATTACAAATTCTTTATTTTTAATAACCAAGTATATAGGCAAAAGAAAAGAGTTTCCATGAGGAACGCAATATCAGGAGTGTTATGTGAATTAGTGTTAGGAAAACTGGAAAAATATATTATCAATGGCTTCAAAGCAGATATTATATATTTTAAAAGATGTCTATATGATTTATGCACAATTTGAAAAAATAAACAAAGAATCACTGAATTTATTAATAAGGTTAACAGTTGAAAATGAAAACGGAACAAAAAAGCCTACTACATCTGCATTTTTGGATATAAACAGAGTTTAAAAGTCGAAGGATACACACAAGTGTAAACATCAAGCCAGCACACAACCCACTGTACATCCCTTCCAATTCAAATAATCCTTATCAATACAAGCTAGCAGCACTTCAGGCATTTATCAGAAGAGCTTTTTTATATTCTGGATATGTAATAGGCAGAATGAAGGAACTTAACAAATTAAACAAATGGCCATAACACTAGGATATGGAACTAACACAATAGATGGTCTGAATAGAAGGTTACAAAGTAACAACTCTAAAAGATAAACCAGCAATCCTAGTGAAATCATGAAATGCACTTTTAACAGTAGTATAACTAAAACATCATAAAAGAAATAGCAGAACTTAAAGGTTGCAATATGATTGTAAAAAGAGCCCCAAACATGTAATGAATTTTAAGAAACGATAACGATAGATTAAAAATACAAAAATGGCAGTGTATACAAGTTACAATATGAAAACATGCAGTTGCGGATAGACAAGGATTACATCAGCGTTACCACAAAACACTTGAAAGTTAGACTCAAAGAAGATCAATATGACGTAAGAAAGGCAATCGACACCACGGTACTGTTTAGGATGGCGCATACTGAGGGCTCACTGATAAAATAAGAAGAGGCAAATATTATTAAGTCTCTATAATCCCTACATTCGCACAGAACGCTAAAAAAACGTGAAATATACAAAAGCGAGTTGAAAGAGGATTGCATTAATGCAAGAGATGCGGACAGTTTATCAACGGCATGAAAATATGTTGTGAAAAATAAGTTTGTCGTAAGACCATAATTAGTTCATTTCTACTATATATTTTTGTATATTTTTTGAGTTACTTTACATTTTACTATTATTTACTTATATTAATTTATATTCAAATATTTAAAAAATTGTTATTTTTTATTGTATAGACTACTATTTTGAAACAATATTTAACAGTTAAGATGTTTCAAAAAAGTGCAGCCTGAAGATGGCCAATTAGGCTAGGTTGGAAACGTTAGCTGAATAAAAAACGAACTCCAGCAGCCAAAAAAAGTGTTTATGGAATGACTGAATTATTCTTCTGACGTTGATTTACTTTATTGGTTAAATAGAATTGTTTATTAAACAAACGTACATGTAAAACACATAGTTAAACATTATTCTTTATGCTAGAAAATTCAGCACTTATAATTAATTTTTTTAAGATATGCACCAAGACCATTGATATTCTCCTCGAAAATAACACCCGTAACAAAAGTCTAAACAACAAATATTAAAGAAAAAAATTTATGGAAATGTCAAAAATATATACTTAAATTGGCAGATGAGCACTGCGTTCCTCGAACAAAAAGTAACGATAGCGAAAATTAAGATTATTAGATTATAGCCGATCTTACCCGTTTACATCAGATGCAAATACGAGGTCCTCTTTTTACGACAATATTTAGAGAATGATTAGGTGAGTTTAAAACTATGCACGTAAAAACGCAAAAAAACGCATCTAGAATATTAGAGTAGAAGCCGAGTTTTTCAGGGTAATCTTTATGTTTTTCCCTCTCCTCTGCGGAGGGATTTCGAAAAATCCCTTCTTAGTGTACATTCCCATGAGGTATTCTAACTGTGTACGAAATGTCAGCTTTCAACTTCTGACCGTTTAGGCTCTGAGATAAATATTATTAACAAACAATACATCTCGATTATATTATAAGGTATAACTAAAATATATATATTTATTAAAATAACCTTTATAATTGTGCTTAAAATGTAAAAACTCTTAATGTAAAAAATGTTCACCAAAGCTCATATTTTGAATACAGATAGAAAAAAGATTTAATTATGTTGGAAAACATTTCATCTTCCTGTAGTTTACTATCTTTACACTTTTAGAATAAATTATTACTTTATTGTTCGTAAATAGGTTATGAACATCCCGTTAAAATTAATGAATGTTACAATTTTATTTTTTCAATAATGTTTCTAAATCTAGTTAATAAGACACGATAGGTTTAACTTTAACTTACCGAAGATGAAAAGCGTGACAGTTGAGAAGTTAAAATCGTAAATAAGATAACGAAAATTATCAAAAAAACAGAAAATTCAAGACGCATTACATCATCAAGTTCAAAGAAAAACACTGCGCAAAATAAGAAACTTGTCTCATACACTGCAAAACAATATACGGCTGGAAGGTATGCTTCACAAACTAGGTTTACTTCTTGTAGATAGGTCCATAAATTCCAATGAGTTTCGATCAAGATTTCGATTTTAGTATTTATGAAATTTTCTTCTGTTTTCAATTTATCGACTACATCAGATAAATACATAAATCTTTTCGAGAGCATTACTGCAGCTGAACCTATAACGAGTATACAGCAATCTAATTGTCCAATTACATAAATGCACATTAACGTAATATTTAGATTACAGAATGCCAGCTCAAACGCTGAAGCAGTTATTTTCTTCAAAGTACGATAAAGAAACAAATCAATTACAGTAATTACTGAAATTATTGAAAAAAATAAAACGATAAGCACACAAATAAAAAATATCTGAATGATATATGTCATTTCTTCTTTTTCTCCTTCATATCCACTGTTATTTCTAGGTAAATAAATTCTGTTCCTTTTAAAGAAGCTGAATTGAAATAATGTAAAAATACCCATTGTAATTATTATAAATTTTATGAGTATTTGATTCTTAGGAAACATTCTGATCCATCCGACACACACCAAATTTTCTGTTATCTCTTGAGTAATAAGTACTAAATTAGTCCACATAAATACCTCTATAGCTGTTTGGTACAAAGGATATAATTTCGACAGATATCTCCGGTTTTTGGCAGGCTTCTTGCAATTGCAGTACATAATTTTAATTCCAAATATCTCTAATCTCACGAGGATTGGCCGTAGAAAACACACAAAGCACAAACTGCGCTTCGGGTCACCTGAATACATTTACTTTTATTTATCGAATGCAAATGCTAAAAATTTTAGAATTTTAGATCTGGATTGAACTTCTGTTCTGCGGCTATAATGAAGCATATTTCTGTAAATAAACCAAATGCAAATTTTCTTAAAATAGAAAACATTTTCGAATACGATATTACGTAAACACTTGATTTGTGTTGTATTGCTGTCACGCCTCTGAAATTGCATCACCGGTACAATTTCATCTTTCGATCAGTAAACCTATTGTGCTAATATTTTAAAATCATGCTATTATCTTTATGAGAGTTAAACATTCTGATGTAAGTATTATAATTATTGTTTATCTTCAATTTCGTTTGTTACAAGACAATTGAGTGAACTGAAATTTTGTGGAAGCTTGGATAAATTTAAAAGAAAATAGAATGCTTTTAAGATATCGATATTGTAGATTTCCTATTTTACTATTGAAGGCCACCTATGAGGTTTTGACACGTGACTGCGACAAAAAACGGAAATCAATGGTTTGCGTAATATCTTGTTCAAATATCTTTTCTCTTTTAAGAAAATCTTCATTTGTTTATTTTAGGGCTGCGGATATTAACGATAAATTAGAGAGTTAACCGCTAAAATTTTAATTGAAATAAAGTTTGTATTTTGTTCGATTAAATCACGATTTGTTTAGATCTGATAATGTTGCTAATGATGAATACAATAATAAAAAGACTAAAGGATAGTTTGAATTAAAGTGTAATTTATAAACTTTGCGCTTTTTACACATTAAATTAGTCTGTCCAAACTACATTCTTGTGGCCATACCGCACCCGTGCAAACATATTTGACAATCACTCATAACTTTTTTAAATGTTTAGTATGTATCGTAAAACATGTATAACTTGGTGGATGTTAATACGTGCTGGTTTTTTACTATTAACTGACGAAACATTTGATATATAAATATATAATTATAAATGTGCAAAATCGTTGTAAACTCCTAGTTGCTGCAGTGTTAAAATCATTCCGACCATCTCGTTATGTTTTGTAAATATTATACATCTCGAGTTGTATAAAGTTTTGTATTAATTAGTTGTTAAATAAATCTGTTTACAAAAGTCGTCGTGGCCGAGTAAATAAAGTGAGTGACTAGAATTCCCCTGGTGTCTTCTTTGTACAGGTTCCAATCCTGTCAATTTTTTATCTGCATGATTTTGTATTATTTTATTTCGTGTTTATTTATCTTTTTTGTTTGTTAAATCGCGGTGTAAGATAGCAGTTTGACAAAGAAGCAAGATTTTTTATGCCTTCGCGAAAGCAAACCAGCATCAGCAACGATGTAAAGAAGCTATTCACCTTATCGAATATCCTGAAGCAATTTCGAGTACAGTAGTCGCTTATTCGTCAAGCGTTGTCGCAACTGCATGAGATATTCGTACAAGGCTCACTGATCGAGAAACAAACATAATCAGTTGTACTTGCATTCAGTGGAAAATGCCAGAAGGAGAAAGTAGTCGTCCGTAGAAGTAGGCGGCAATGCCTATCTATATATGTAATTGAGACAGGTTGATAATGATAACGATAATAATAATAATAATAACTCTCCCGTGGTCACCACCTGATCGTGGTGGGAGAGCCCAGTAGTTTTACTGAACCATAGAGGAATGCAGGATGGAGCACAATCTCCTGGTAGGGATACCCATGCCAGTAAGGTCTATGGGGAAAAATGAAGCTAAGAGTGATCACACCCATATTCTGTGGAGATAATTATCATGGTAGTAACCAGATCAAAGTGTGATACCGGCTCGACGTCGCCCAGGTTAACAAGGTCCGCGTTCGTGGGTTAGGCAGAGGTTCAAGTTCGAAAAATAAGCCGCAGTCTCCCTTGGTTACCGGTGGCGAAAGCAGCGCCGGCCCAAGCATGGCTACTACAATGCCCTCAATGAAATGGACAACAGAAATGAACGAGTTTATCATCCGTACTTACTACACCATCACAAAACTCGAAACAAACATGATAGCATACAGACAACAACTACACCATAGATTCACACAACAATATCCTCACCTCACTGTCACAGAACAAAGGTCTTTGTCGATCAAAACAGAACAATTATACACGACAACCTTATTCCACAAACAACACTTGAACTTATCAAACAACAGGTTGCTGATCAAATACATCAACAAACAGAAACATGTAGCATTATTAATGAAGATCACAAGCATTGATAATAGTACATACAACAACTACCATTAATGATACTACAGACACTTCCTCATCCATCACTGATAACATAGACATAGATTTAGTTAATACACTCTCACTTATATTTCAGCAAACACTCACTAAATATACAGGTACAGATCCCACACAAAGACCACGAATACCGAAAATCAACACGCCAAAGGCAGTAGGAAAAACACTAGATTATGTAAACACTCACTTACTACCAAACTACATTCATTCCATTTCTACACTCTCAGACATTCATACATTAGTTTATGCTGGGGCAGTAGTAACACACCATGGACTGAACATAGTAATCGCAGATAGACACACACAAAACACAATTCTATCACAAGCTTGCCTGGCAGAGAAGAATAGAAACACAAATAAATGACATTAGACACCAATTAGGCACGCTGACACAATATACTAAAAACAACATAACACCAAAATTAAAGAACCAACTCAAAAACATTTTCAAGAAAATCAAAACACACACAAAACATGAACATCACAACACACACATTACAGAATACATCGATACACTAAAACAAAAACTCGCAGCCAAAGCACGTAGACTCAAACGATACAAAACATGTACACTACGAAAACAACAAAATAAATTATTCACAAACAATGAAAAACTTTTCTACAGACAAATCAGTACCAAAACAAACACTGATACACAGCACAGTGGCACACCAACAGAAGAAGAACTCACAACTTATTGGTCTTCTCTTTGGTCCAATGCTGTTACACACAATGCTGATGCAGGCTGGATCAAGGAGGAGAACAGAAACTTGCATAACATACCAAGTATGCCCTGTGCTGAAATAAACAT
The DNA here is from genome assembly GCF_000671375.1 of Centruroides sculpturatus. Taxonomy (NCBI): domain Eukaryota; kingdom Metazoa; phylum Arthropoda; class Arachnida; order Scorpiones; family Buthidae; genus Centruroides; species Centruroides sculpturatus. The sequence goes on from NW_019385395.1 coordinate 218,041, forward strand.
ACACGACATTCGCTACGCTGTTAACAGAACACACAACTGGAAGACACCTGGTGTAGACAACATTCACAATTTCTGGTACAAAAAGTTTACATCACTGCACCAGGAACTAGCTAAACATCTAACACACATCATCATCAATCCACAAGACATGCCAAAATTTCTTACTCAGGGCATCACCTACATGAAACCTAAAAACAACAACACCACAGACCCCACACAATACAGACCAATTACATGTCTTCCAACACTCTACAAATTATTGACATCCTGTATCACAAACAAAATATACAAACGTGTTGAAGAACACGACATTCTTACAGAACAACAAAAAGGTTGCCGTAGAAATCACAGGGAATGCAAAGAACAGTTACTCATAGATTCAGTCATTCTACGGCAAGCACACAAACAACACAGAAACATACACACGGCATATATAGACTATAGAAAAGCATTCGACAGTGTTCCACACAGTTGGCTGCTACATATTCTACACATCTACAAAATACGTCCATCACATATTGCATTCCTCCAAAACACTATGCAGTACTGGAGAACAACACTTCTCAGGGTTAGTAACACTTCCATACAAACAAACGAAATATTCATTAGGCGAGGAATTTTCAAGGAGATTCCTTGAGTCCTCTCTAGCCCTGAACCCTTTATCCAACATGTTAAACAACTCGCAATATGGCTACAATATCAGACATGAAAAAACAACACAGTTCACTATCACATCTCATGTACATGGACGACATAAAACTTTATGCATCCACACAAAAACAACTTTAGCAGGTCTTACAAATCACATACGCATACACCAAGGACATACAAATAGAGTTTGGCTTAGACAAATGCTAAACACTTCACGTAGAAAAAGGAATCCTGAAGAAAGAAGATTTTGCACTTGGAAATGGAGACGTTATTGAATCCATGGAAGAGGGCGAGTTATACAAGTATTTAGGATTCCAACAGGCCAAGCTAACAGAACATGCACAAATAAAGAAAGATAACAGAACATGCACAAAGCAATGATTAATTAAAGAATACCAAAGTAGGTTAAATGCCATTCTCAGAACACAGTTAAATGCAAAACACATAGTTAATGCAATAAACACATATGTCGTCCCAGTACTCACATACTCTTTTGGAGTTCTACATTGGACTCACACAGATCTTCAGCAACTCCAAAAGAAAACAAGAATAACGCTTACTAAGCATAAATAACATCATCCGCCACATAAAAATTAACCCTTCTATGTAAAGATGGCGGACGTGGCCTGATTGACATAGTTAACGTTCACTACAAACAAATACAGTCACTGCAAGAGTTTTAATACAAGAAACAAGAAACATCACAATTACATAAAGCAGTAACTCTAGCAGACTCAAATAACACACCATTAAACTTACACTCACAACATACAGACATGACACAACACATAAAAAGCATAGACACCATCAAGCAATCGTGGGCTCGAAAGGCACTCCATCGAAGGCATCGTTATGACTTGGCCCAGGATTTTGTTGACAAAACTGCGTCAAACAGCTGGTTAGATCGGGGATGCCTCTTTGGGGAGACGGAAGGATTCATAATTGCCATACAGGATCAGGTCATAAATACTAAAAACTACAGAAAACACATAAAGATACAACACTCACAAATGACACATGAAGAAAATGTCACATCATGCCAGAAACTATACAATACATTAATCTAGGTGCAAGCTCTTGGCACAAACACATTATTTATACAGACACAATCAAGTAGCAAATATAATACACCAAGAGCTTGAAAAGAAACAAAATATTAGACATCCACGAACCATAGTAAAAATACATTCCACAGACAGTATTGGAAAACAACACGCACAAACTATACTACGACAGAACCATAATCACAGATAAAACAATTTACCACAACAGACCAGACATCACACTCATTGACAAACACAATAAAATCACATACATGATAGACATAGCCATTCCAAACACTCACAATGTACAAAACACATGCACTGAAAAAATTAGCAACTACACAGAACTCGCCCAGGAAATGACATCTGTGGAGGATAGATAGGGTGCTTATTGTACCTGTCGTTCTCTCCTGTACAGGTGTGATACCACACACACTACACAAAAGCCTGGGAACATTACAATTGAATAGAAATACATACGTAACACTACAGAAGGCCACTATATTGAATACATGCCATATTGTTAGGAAATTTCTTAATACAGACACTGACACACTTATTTAATTTTAGTTTTTTTTTTGGTTGCTACGCCTTGACTCTGGTCCGGCATAGTATACAGCCACCGGTGTCAACCGAGTATAACCCACTAAATCCAACATAATAATATTAAGCGCAGAGCCCAAACGTTAGGAGTTGAAAGTTGAAATTTGGTACATAGTTAGGGTACGTCACGAGAATGAACACTAAGAAGGGATTTTTCGAAATTCCTCCCCACGGGGGAGAGGATAGTATTAAGGCTTAACACTTCCATCAACAATGGAAGTGTTAAGTAACAATGGAAGTGCTAAGTAACAATGGAAGTGTTAAGTAACAATGGAAGTGTCAACAATGGAAGTGTTAAGTAACAATGGAAGTGACAAATAACAATGGAAGTGTTACGTAACAATGGAATTGTTAAGAGAAAGCGACGTAAAAGGCACAAATGTAGTTTTTTTCGTTTTTCGGGAAATCGAACATATTTTTAGACCCATCTAAAAATTCTCTAATTAGTCCGGATACAGGGTGACCCAACTCTTGCATTCTGTGTAAACGGATAAGGATGACTATAACGTAATAATTTTAATCTTCGCTATCGTTACTTTTGCCCGAGCAACGCCGGGCCTACCTGCTAGTATTCAATACGTGTTCACGTCGGAAAAGTTGGAGAGAATTGCAAAAGGTAAGTTTTTAAGACAAATGTCGGTAATTCGCAGTTCTAAAAATATGTTTAATGCGAGATATCCTTCTCGACAATGATGCTTGGTCGCGTTATCACGCCGGGAGCAGAATTAGCGGTGAAGATTCCGGATAGCACAGTAGGTAGAGCGTTGGATTCGTACTCAAAACCTGGATTTGTAGCTCAAAACCTGATTCGAGGCTCAAAACCTGGATTCGTAGAATACAAGTCCAGGTTTTGGTTCTCCAATCCGCCGGATTGGTACGTTATTAGCATTTTGGTCATTGCTGCATTTGAAACTTGAGACTCGTGTCTTTACGAATGGAAATGCTATTCTGACATTTTACACATTCATCGCCATGTTGAGTTAAATAAAACACGTTTGCACAGCGCGTCATGTCTTTTAAATAATCACGCTGCTGATCGATTTTATTTGCCTGGAGCACGATAGGCGTTGAGTGAACGGGCTGCAGTCTCTTTTGTCAAATGTTTCCTTATAAACCCTGAATGCAAAATTAACATTACTATCGGAATTTTTTCCAATAGACCGTAAATGAAATTAAAAATCGACCCATAGATATAGTAGGTTGCTTTACTAACTTCGACATAAGTCTACACAGGCGTTTTTACTAAATCGTTTGGTGTCAGACTATTGATAGACATGCTAAACTGTATTTTCATTTGATATGAACACATAATTTTAATATAACTTTTTAATTTCTAATTACGTATGCTTACTAGTGTTGTAACGAATAGTATATTCGGCCTCAGGCCGAATACCGAATATTCGGCCAGGAGCGTGGCCGAATAGCCGAATATTCGGCCAAACTATTCGGCTGGATTAACGCACGTACGAAAATTGGCGCGCAAACTGCATTATGGCAAGGATTCTGCTCTCTAATGGTCTCCTGTCACTACGCATCGCCAATCGCGTTCATTTTTGGCAGTTGTAGCGGACAGACAAGAGTGTCATGGAAGTATGTGATAAATGATGATATCAAATGCGGATAAGAATGAAATGACCTACACGTGTAAATAATGGAAAAAGAACAGAGAAGGACCGCGAAGTGAAAATGTGAAAATACATATGAAATTGAGTCGATAACATAATCGAACAAGTCGAGGCAGCATATTGGCACGGAATTCGCAGCCGACAATGCCAAACAATTGTTGTCATAGACTTCGGAAAGCTAAATGCTTGTAATGAAAGTCACTTAGCGTAAAATGTCACTTACTTGTTAGTGTAATGAAAGCCTGGGGCCGTTCGGGCTATCAAGCTGTCTCGAATCTGTGAAATTATAACTGTGACTTATATCGACGTCCTATCTGTCTCTTTTCTGCGTTATCACCAGGCTNTCGTAGAATAGTTCTATCGAGGATGGTGGCGACGAGAGGCAGGTAATCCACACACACACACAGAGTACAGAACAATAACTTTTCCCCCTGTGTCGTCATTGCACTTGTCTTTTATATGGGGGCTCTATTTTCGAGATTTTCCCCATGTACGTCACAGGTGATGATCTTCGTTGACCAATGGTAGTCGAAGTGACAAACTTATGACACAACAATTAACTCATCTTCTACAGGGAAGTATTGTCGTGGGAACGGAGTTTTATGAGCGATTTTTATGAGAAAATTTATCGGTTGTTTTTCCCTTTTTGTGTTAACCCTAACTTTTAAAAAAATCGGTTTTATTTTGAAACAAAACAGTAAATGAATGAACAAAAATGAATATAACTATTCGAATCTCGGCCTTCTTAAACCCTGGCCCTCACACTTATTAGCATTTACAATTTTTTTATAAAATACATTTCTACCCACAAAATTGCGTTTTTTATCATTTTATAATAATTAAAAATATAAAAAAGTTTTTAAATAAAATATTATAATAGATATTGACACACGCTGTTTTAAATTTTACCTGGTACTTTAAGCAACTAGTTGCTGGAATTTTTAATATAACGGTTGTGGCGTAAATAGTATCTTTTTTATTTATAAATACAACGATAAGTGTGAACATTTACAATAAATTGTCATTAAATTTTAGTGTCAACTTGTTGTAAACTTTTAAATCTTAATTTCGTGTTTGATTCATATTAATTTTTAAACAATAAGATACAGTAAATGTATATAGCAAGGAAATATAATTTAGAACGCATAAGGGCAGTTTCTTAAATCGCCACGTAAAACACGTAAAACAACATGAAAAAGAAATTAACTATTTCTGTACATTTAGTATCTTGTAGGTAAGAATTATCGACAAAAATTATTACGAGGATATCCGAAAGATAGGATTTTCTTTGAATTATCCACAAATCCAAAGATTTTGGAAAAAATTAAGGATTTTGAAAGAGCTAAAGACATTTGTTGTAAGTTAAATCTTTGCTTTTACAACTCGTTTTTGAAAATGTGGAATCAACTCTTTGAAAAATGACCGAGGAAGGTGACTAATAAAATGTAATAAATACATTGAGAAAACTAAAATTCATTATCTGAAACCAAATAGCTTCATTCAATAATTTGATTTATACATGAATATTATTTCTATATTTCAACCTTCACCCGCAATAAAAAAAAGTCAAACTTACAGATGCTTGTTAAACAAACATACGAGCATGTAGTTAATATTCTCCATTCCACACAATTCGGCACTCGTTGATTAATTACAATGAAAATCATGTAATATTTTCATCGTTTCTCATTTTAAAAAATTTATTTAAAAAAATAATTTGTATTTTCTTGTCAATAAATACTTTATAAATACCATTAAAATTACATATTAATTAATTAAGAAAGTTTTAATTTTATTATTGAAGTTATTCTAAAATTATTTACTTCATAAAACACGATAGGTTGATACTTACCAAAGATGTTGAACCAAATAATTGGAAAAATAGAACTGTAATCACGACGACGATACTTAACAAAATGAAAGCAAATGCAAAACGCATTACAAGGTCAAGTTCAAAGAAAAACACTGAGGAGAAGAAAAATCTTGTCTGATAAACGCCACAACAATATGCATATTTAAGATGATGTTTAATATCTCTTAACTTTTTCATATTTAAATGTGGGTAGTAAATAGTTATCTTAATATATTCATTGCATATTTGTAAAAAAGTGCGAAGTATTAAACGATTTCTGTTAAAGTATAAAAACATATGAAAGTATAATTACAGTAATAAGATAACTACGAGAATTTTATAATATCATAAAACGTGTTGAAGTATACAGAAGTTTGATTTTTGTGCAGATTTTTTGTTTACACAATCTTATTAAAATATGGAAAAGAAAATAAATACTTACGTTTCCTTAAATTGTGACGATAACATTCAAGTGTTAACGTCACAACAATTTATTAGGAAGCTAACAGATCTATATCATAATTTATAACTTTAAACAATATACACAGTTTATATATTGTCTATATACTATACATAGACGTGTGTGAATTAACACGTAAGTAGTCTAATATTTTTAATATACAATAAACAACAAATTAATAATTATTACTACAGAACAAATTAATATAAAAAACTAATAACATCAAATAAAAAAAAATAAATATATTTTATAAATTTACTGACGCATAAATTTATTGTCGAACGAATGTCCTAACTTTCTACGAAAGAATCGAGAGTCAAATCTTGAAGTTTCGTGAGTATTTTTCTTTTTTTTTTGACTTCTTTGAGATTTCAATTTTTCTGATAATTCTACAATCAACTTCCTTTTTCGAACACAGAAATACCTCATNTTGTTGAAGGAATCTCGTAACTTTCTAGGAAAGAATCGAGAGTCAAATCTTCAAGTTTTGTGAGCAGTATTTTCTGACTTCTTTGAGATTTCAATTTTTCTGATAATTCTACAATCGACTTCCTTTTTCAAACACAGAAATACCTCATTTCCTTGTAATAAATCTGCTGTTTTTCAAGTCAGCATGTAAGGAAATTTAATTAAATAGCCTTATTGAATCAAATCTCTAATCTCAACTTTACAAGAAGGTGGTTTCTTTTTAATTAAAAGTTCCGTCAACACAGACAGGGATGAATATAAGGCACTCAGCATCTGTAAAACAATATTTACAAAATTATTATACATGCTATGGATTAAGTGATTAATTAGTACGACCATTATGAATAATGCCCGGTCATTGCGAATAATGACAAACAGAATCGGGCATTGTAATAAATTTCAGCAGTTTTAACATACTTAATCAGATTGACCAGTCATTATGAATACTGCTATTTCCTGGCAAAGCTAATTATTAATACGTAATCATCCAACATACGCTAGACAATCAACACTCGTCTCTAAGTTGCAGTTTTGTATCGAATTTTAAATTCATGCGACCAGTAGTTAATCTTGTGCGAGCTTTTAATTTTAGTTTTGCGTCTTAAAATAGTGTTTTCTTCTTTAAAAAAGGACGGATTAAACAACCGATTAAACAAGTTAATAGCAGAAAAACACAGAACAATCAAATTTTGAAAAAATTCAGCATATTTATCAATGATACAAAAAGTGAAACAGTCAAAACCGAAAGTGACTTCTATTTGATAACGTCACTCTCACATAGATGACGAAAAAAAACGAAACAGTTGACCCAAAACTAGAACAAAAATAACAATTGTGTTTAAAACAAGAATTTAAAAGCATGAAAAATGATTGATACATCGAATTCCAAATACCCAGCAGCTAATGTTGATGATACAGTAAGGGTTCGTACCAGACGTAAGATCGAGCCCGCAGTTACAAAAAAATATTTTAGGTGTCATTGCTGCGATTGAAGATTAAAATCTTTACAAACTGGATATTAAACATGGCCTATTAAATCTATTATATTCCAGAAACCAATTTACTGTTTGTACAGAAAACTTTATTTCTGTTGGAGATGTACCGGTGCAAATAATTTGCTTAGGGAATGTGCAAAAATATCATCAATTTCTGGAGGCCAAAGCTATAGTCGATACAGCTGCAAAATTGGTGGCAAATCTAATAGATACAAATGCTATAAAGAAAAAAAATATATTTAATTCAAAATGTCATCAAGATCGTAATTGCTCAAATAAATAAACTAAAAAACATATTTAATTCTCTATATAATTTATACCTAAAATAAAATTCCAGAAGTTTTGTTTAAAGTCTATATTTTGAGCGAAGTATAAATTTGTTAATAATAATACTTCTCGTTAACATGAGTTTAATTAATACAGTTATTAATACTTACTGTTAAAAGATTGCGTGTTGTATTTAAAAATACTTTGAAAGAATTCAGAAAAATAAATAATTCTTAGTGAAAAAAGTGAAGTTTTTTTTAATCAAATTGTTCAAAAGTTATTGTAGCTATATTCATAATGTCTGGTTAATTTAATAAATAAATCAATATTTATCAGACTGCGCTCATTTTAGTCATTATTCGTAAAGGCTAGGAATTGTAAATAACGCTCTATTAATGACTTGATCCATAGTATATATACCTATAGAGAGTTACCTATTTACTATGATTTTTTGAATAAAATAGATTTGTACACTATACACGCAGTTATAAATGACATTTTTACAAGTTTAATAAAGTCGAACAAAATATATTTTGCGAACTTACTCGAATGAAGAAGTTTTTTTTCACATAAAAGAATCCGCCGATGCTTAATCCAAATGGAGTTTTACCGTATCTTTTCATAAAATTCAGCATCTTTAAAAGAAGAAAATGTTTAATAATAATAAATTTATACACCGATAGAAAGAATTTGAATGTATTTCGATTACCTTCATTTTGGTTTCTAACGGTAAATCAGCAGAACACAATTTATTGATTTCGATGAATTTTCCGTACATCTTGACAAAATAAAATAATTATCATAAACAAAAATTGTAATATTGGTTTATAAATTGGCTTATAAAATATATTATAATTGATGTAACGGTTTCAATATTATAATATATCACACTTCTATTAGAAATGTGTTTAATATACTCACAAAGTTTAAATACACTATGAACAAAATGAACAATACATCGTATTCTTTCTATGTTTTTGATTTGACACAAATTACTAAGAGAAAGTTTATTTTTATTCTATGCGATTTGTTTTTATTTAGCACTATCGACCCAGTTTTAAAATAGTTCTTTCGTATTCGAGCTTTACATTATTCACATTTAGGTTTTGTTTTTAATATCAATTAGAAAAGAAATTTCTGGGAATGATTTTAATTATATTTATCAATTACATTTCTTTATCACTTAGGTCTATTCTTCAGGAATGTATTTACACGAGAAATAGAATATATAAATTAGTATCAGATAACCAAATAAATAATGTCGTTTTGTAAAATGTGAATAAAATGCTTGTATTTTTTGTTTAAAATAGTTTTATTCATCAAAATGTTTATCTTCACATTCAATTGTACTTTCGTAATGGGAAGGCAGTTTGAAAATACCAATGTTAGCCTAAAAAATTCAGTTTCTTCATTTTTTATACTTGCGTAATTTGTAAATTGTTTTCTGCGCATATAATCATCCAAAGATTTTAGAAAATGTGCTAATTAGGTGGTGATAATTCAACAGAATAGGAAGGACGAGGAATAGCAGCTCCCATCCCAATAGCATTGTTTTCTTACTTGCAATTTCTGCTATGTGTGGTTGAGCATTCTCTTGTAAAATCGTAAACACTTCGAAGATTTTCCGAAAATGATTGTTTTAGCTTTAATTTGTCGTATACAAATCAGCTGTGAGAGTTTGATCAACGTTCAAGTACTCGTGATGAACAATACCCCTGGAAAACCACCAAAGATTTTTTAATGATAATCTCCATGTTTGATTTTATATATTTCAACGTGTTTATACATCTACATATAAAGTATAAAATTGTAATATAAAGAATAGAATAATTTTATTTACGAAATGACTTTCTTGAATTTTTCAATAATTATAAGAATTTAACTTAATATTATTAATATTAGTAATAATACTTAATATTATAATTAACTTATTAATACTAAACTGAAAATGATATTTCCAAGGTTATTTATAAAAGCGAATAACCATAATGCCCTCTTTTACGATTACAGTAGAGCATCGATTATCCGACCCCTGATCAACCGTCACATCGGTTAACCGACCGTTCTAGTTGGCAAATTTCAAATGTCCGCTAGTGATGTGGCGCTACAATATTTGAGTATGTCTTGGCTACTTTAATATTACTTTTGTTAAATTTTTGCGCGTTTTAGCTGACAACACGGCTCGACCATGAAATGGAGGCCAGTATTTAAACGAGACTTAATTTTCTAATTATGAGTGGTTGTTTGTTTTGTGAGCAATAAAATAATTTAAAAATAATTTTTAACGATACAATAGCGACGATTATTATTAATAAAACAATTTTGTTATGCTTAACATCGATGAAAATTCAACGCGAAGTAGGTTAATAGCAATATACTAATATACTAATTATATGGAATATACTAATATACTATACTAATAATGTATTTTTTTTATTCTTTTCGGTTAACCGATTTTTTCAGTTATCCGACCAATCTGAATCCCCAATTGAGTCGGATAATCGATGCTCTACTGTACTTTGAAAATGCTGTCCATCATTCCATCATCAATCTTTTGAAAAACCTTAAGGAATTTCTTTCCGTTTCTCAATACATTGTGTGCAAATTTCGATAATAATCGCAGTCTTCAGTTTTGTGGTGTTATTGTGTGAGATTCTGGGGCAATTAAGTAATTAGATTAATTGTAACATGAAAAAAACACAGTTTCCCACGTTGAATTTCCATTGCCTTCTGGTCAGTAAACAAAAAATAATCAAATGTCTTTGTAAAGCAACAACCTCGCCCGTTTTGTAGAGAAAGTTTGTATGCCCGAACACCTGATTGTTGACGTCTAAGAACTGCAAGTTTGTTTAAATTATATCGTAAGAAGAGTCGCCCCACCGGACAGAAAGTGTCAAAAAAACGCCCAAGCTGTACAATTTTACGGCCCTCTCCGGCCGAATTTATGACACATCTCGAACTCCGAGCGACAACAAACACGCTCGGTATGGATAAAAAGGGCGTACTCCTGATCTTCAACGGGCGATCGTCAACGAAGAAGCCATCTCCTGACCAGTCGTCTTACTACCTCCAGAAGATTTGAAGGCTCCACCTCTATCCGAACAACTCTAAGAGGTATTATACTTGAATGATTTATGTAAACTCTGTCTCTCGGTCTATTAGTCTGTAAGTACTGTACATAGAAAAACTTGGTCTCTAAAGACCCTTTTACCGGGCAAAGGTTAATTATCTGTAGATGGATTGCGTCAGGTCTCTTATGATGCTTTATTTTTCCATTGAACTTGTTGACTTATCTTAATAGATAAGTATCTTGTGTATCGCCGACACCTTATTGACAACCTCGGTAACCCTTCCTATTCGAGCTAAAGAAACTAGTATTGAAAACGCGAGTTAAACTGTTGAAACAACAACAATCCACTGACACCATAGGCGGGTCTGACCTACCCGACATCGGAGAATGGGTTGATCCTCGCTTATATCCCCTGGCTTCTCACAACTGCTTTCCATTTGCATATGCTGATTTGACCAGAAGTCCCAGACATTGTTAGTAGAGTTCAAATCCGGTGACATGAATGGCCACTCCGTGACTTGAACTCCGTTGGTCAGAAACCATTCCCAGGTAATGTTGGTGATATGAAAGAAAGCGTTATCTTATTGGAAATGCCATTGATGAAACCCATTCTTTAGTTTGTTCATGAAAGTTTTAACGGCAACAATTGTCGGCCGTATCCGATAGGAGTGATTATAAAAACTGTGCCAAATCGCTTTTCCTCTGATATTTCTCGTAGGCATTCGAGACTAACGAATACTATATTGGGATCCGAGTAAAGTGATATTCAGCCATCTCTATTTTTGCGTATTTTCCAAGTTTAAATTTATTCAACAAACACTTATGAACATATCTCTTACCCTGAGATATGGCAAGAAACCCGATTTCGAAGGCAGCTCAAACACTTCGGAGAAACTGGTGTCAATTGTCGACAGTGAAATCTTGGCTATTCCAAGAGATGTTTTTGAAAATGTATTTCAATTTTTTCAGAAATGACTGAAGATTACTAAAGTTAAGAATAAAATTATTGCACAAATTGCAACAAATATTTCAAATAATACAGTTTTGGATAATGATTGCAAAATTAATGTTGAAAACATATATATATATATATATATTTCAGTCGTTTATCACGTTAACCCACTTATTAAGTAGAATAACTTATCTATTCATCTAAATATATAAAATTGCTTGTCCTGACTGACTCATTCATTCATTCACTGATTCATCATCGCCCAGAGCAAACCGCTTAACCTAAAGAGGTGAAATTTGGTACACAGTTAGGGTACGTCATGGAAACGCACACTAAGAAAGGATTTTTCGAAATTCCAACGCGGGGGGGNATTATACTAGCTGTTACGCGCGGATTTTGCAAGCAAACCCCATTTATAGTCAGTATTTAAACAACCATAGTAATTGTTATATAACACCTACAGCTGAGAATGATGAGAATTGCCGAGAATCAAACGAACTATTTCAATTTGATTAATTTTCTGGAACGTTTACAATCGTTCTACAATCGAACCAATATGCAATAACAAATTCGAATTTAAAACGGTTCGAACATTTTTAAAATCGAAATAGATAAAAATATTTATAACAATGTCTGCGATGTTATTAATTAATTTAATACACCTAAGCACTCGATGAAGACTAAATCCTCCCCCTCTCCCGCCCGCGGAGGAATTTCAAAAAATCCCTTCTTAGTGTGCATTGCCATGGCATACTCTACTAAAACGCAGATAAAAACAAAAAATCGCATCTAAACTGGCACAGTAGAAGCCGTTTTTGCGGTTAAGCCTTAACCCCCCCTCTCTCTCTCTCCCGCGGAGGAATTTAGAAAAATCCCTTCTTAGTGTACGTTTACATGACGTACCCTAACTGTCTGCCAAATTTCACCTCTTTAGGTTAAGCGGTCTGCTCTGGGCGATGATGAATCAGTGAGTCATTCAGTCAGTCACGACAAGCAATTTTATATATTTAGATTATAAAATAATGTTTTAGAACAATGTTTTCGATTTAAAAAAGAAAAAACATGTCATATTACATAAATTTTTCTGACTTGTTGGCTAAACGTGAGCGTGGGAATGAGAAATTTTCCTCACTCTCATGGGTCATGAAAGCACGTGACACGCGACTTTTATCATTAACATGTAAGAGGAGATTTTCTGACAGCACATGCCAGTTAATACTGTTAGCAATACATCTAATGTATTGTAATATTACTTGGATGGAAAACGACATTATTATTATCGTTGTTACTTGTTAAGTAAAAATGAGTTCAGGAAGAAGGCTTGATAATATCTGGAACCAGTACAAACTAATTTCTGGAAATACACGAAAACCGGCATGCAGGGTGCAATTCAAAATATGTAGGAAAGAAATGGTTGGATTAGTCGCTAGTATGAAAAAACATATTGAAGATAACCACCTACAGGATGATATACAGGAATTGCAACAGTTGGGTGAGTATTTTGAACCATTATAAGTTTTAAAATTTTCGATAGCTTGCTATAGCAAGCTATCGAAAATTTTACCTGGGTCATAACTCAATTTTTATCTATATAGATATTCTTTAGTTCTTCGCCCGAGTTATCTCCATAGCGTTACGAAAAAAAAACTGTCCTTTTCCAAAAATGTATGGGCTAATACATATACATTCTTATCTATGATTTATGAAAATTTTATTAATTACTTTTGCAGCGAAATTTTTTATAACATTTTATTAATTAGCATATTAATTGCGTTGTTGTTTTTTATGATTTTTTTAATCAAAGTAATTAAATCGTTCTAAACTTTTACCGTTCTTACCATGTAAATGTCCCGGGAAAGCAGTCACCAGATGTTCTCAATGTCAACTGGTTTGTAAACAATATAGACTGCACGTGTAAATTTTCACGCCTGTCAAATGAAGGAATAACAATCTCTGCAGCTATATTTATCATATACAGTAAAAGTGTTTTTGGGTTATTTTAAATTTTTCATATAGATTTTCTCTAAAAGCACGTTTTTTACATCTAATGATATCATTACTTTTTATAGTGTTCAAAATGACTTGCAACAACTTCGAATCACTGGACTCATGCAAGCAGCCAAAGACAGATTTGATATGGCTATCACAGACTATCACATTTTAGCAAATCTTCTGGATCGAGATACCAGGGTGCAAAGCTCACAGACAGTATGAAAAATGCTGCACTAACTCTGTGCCGTGTTTACTACCCAGACATAGCGCTTTACCTTTAGTTTTAAAATACTTGGCAAAAACTATCCCATTTCTACAACACGTTTGCAGAGTCTGTGTTAACTAATATCATTCCTCCTACATGGTGGCAGTCACTATGCGACAGAATTGATGAACCTGTTTTAAAATCAGTTACACAGCTGCACACAGTAGTGGTTTCTTCAGCGGAAATTGAGAGAATTTTCTCTACCTATAGACTTGTTCACTCAAAACTTAGAAATCGACTTGGATAGAAAACGGCAGCAAAGTTTGTTAAAGTTTTCAAGCACTTAAACAAACACTACCTAGCGTTGTACATTTCTGAAAATAAGAAATTCTTCAAGCTGCAGAACCACTGCTGTCAATCCTGTTTTGGTGTTTCTACATGCAAATCTTAAAAATTCCATTGCATAAAGAAACATTTTAAAATGTTATATTATATATTAAATAAAATATTCTGTACATTCTTAAGTCTTAGGTTGAAGTTTTTCTGTTTTGTATTTTTCTTCTATTTTACTAGATCAAGTGTTTTATTTTTTTAAACATGTTTTAAATGTTTTAAAACATTTGTTTTAAAAATATATTTTAAATCCGATGCCTATGTTTCTTAAGATATTTACTGTATTACACCAGGGTTGGGAAATTTATGTGTTTTTTTTTTAATAAAACAATAATACACGTTTTATTTAGAAACCTTTGTTTTTTAAACAGTTTTGTATTACATTATAAAATAATGTAATATGTTTTAAAACAGTTTTATATTACATTATTTTATAATGTAATATAAAACTGTTTTAAAACATGTTTTAATAAATGTTTTAAAACATTTTTTTAAATCATGCCAACCCTGCATAACACACGATAGATTTAAATTTAACTTACCAAAGATGTGAAACGGGATAGCTGAAAAGATATTAATGTAATTACGACAAGTAGAATTATCAAAATAATAGAAATTGCAAGACGCATTGCATCATTCAGTCCAAAGAAGACAACTGCACAAAAGAAGAAACTTGTCTGATATATTGCGCAACAATATAGAGCAGGAGTGTATATTTCGAGAACTAAGTTTATTTCTTGTATATAAGTCCATAAATCCCAATGAGTTTCAATCAAGCTTTCGATTTTATTCTTTAGAAAACTTTCGCCTTTTTTCAATTCATCGACTGCATTAGATAAATTTTTGAATCTCTTCGAGATAATGAGACACCATGCACCTATAACAAGTATGCAGCAATCTAGTTGTCCAATTCCGTAAATGCATGCTAATGTGATATTTAGATTACAGAAAGCGAGTTCAAACTCGGAATTAGTTATTTCTTTTAAAGCAGGATAGAGAAATAAGTCAATTACAATAACAAATGGAATTATTGAAAAAAATAAAAGTGTAAGTACAGCTATAAAAAGTATATGAATATCATCAGCCATATTTTTTTCTCCTTCGTATCCACTGTTATTTCTAGGAAAATAAAGTCTGTTCCTTTTAAACAAACTAAATTGAAAAGCTACAAATATACCAAATATAATGAAAATAAATTTTATGAGTATCTTATTGTTCGGGAACATTCGGGTCCATCCGGCACACACCAAATTGTCTGTTACTTCTTGAATAGAAAGTATCAGGTTAGTCCAGATAAATATCTGTATAGCTGTTTGGTACAAGGGATATAACTTCGACAGATATTTCCATTTATCGGCAGACTTCTTACAATCGCAATACACCATTTTAATACCAAATATCTCTAACGACCAGAGGACTGGTCGTAAAAAGCAAACAATGCACAAACTACGTTTCTTGTAACCAGAATACATGTTTTACTGTTAGCTATCGAAGAACGTAATGTTAATATTGAAGAATATTAGTTTCAGTCTCAATTTCGCGAGTATATTGCAACATATTTCGTTACATAAAGTATTTTAGCTTTTCTTTAAAAAGAAAATATTTTTGAATAAGGATATGACGCAGACGATTGATTTCAGTGTTGTATTGCAATTGCGTGATCAAAAGTGCATCAGTGGCCTTCACTAATAAAAGTATCATGCTATTGCTTTAAATGCATCTTATTTCGTCTTTGTGATTCCAATATTTAAAATATATATATATATATATATCTTAGTTTTTCCCATTTTATTCGTTGTAAAAACGTATAACTTTGAATAAATTAAACTAAAATATTTTAGTATTTCGAATTAAATTGTATTTTAAAATAGAGTAAAGCGTCGTTTATTCGAAAATCGGTTATCCGAAAGAATTCCAGTCGGCAAATTTAAATTTTCGCTAGTGCTGTGGCGCTGCAATCTTTGGCTATATCTTGGGCTACTCCAATATTTTTTTCTTGATGTGTGCTTTTTAGCTGACAGTACTGACACTTTTGTGTGGTGTTTTTCTGAGAACAGTGTGTCATGCTGAATCGAACGTTTTTGATACTAGATTAGCTTCTAAAGTATAATTTTTTTGTTTTTATATTTTTCAATATATTTATTTTGTTTGTACAAAATAAAGAAATAATTTTTAACGATACAATAGCCACGATTATTATTTTAAAAAGTTTACATTAGGCTTAACATCGACGAAAATTCAACGCGAAGCGACTCGCAACGGAAAAAAAAAATTTCAACATGGGATAGGCTAATGTATTTTTTCGTACATAATCGGTTATCCGAAAATAAGTTATCCGAACAATCCGTCTCCAATTGATTCAGATAAACGATGCTCTACTGTATTCTTTTTATTTTGTTTATATTTTCTTTATCGACAAATTTAATTTATTATAAAACTTGCAGATGACCCCGGCGTTGCTCTGGCAGAAAGTAACGGTAGCGAATATTAAGAATATTAGATTATAGCCGATCTTACTTGCCTGTTTTTGATAACTTTACTTGATTAAAATGATTAATTTTAAATTCTAAAATCTAAGAAAACTTGTTTCGAACATTATATTTAGAATTTTTGGCATTTAGAACGATTTCAAATATTCGTTCGAATTCGTTCCTTTTTCGAATTATTGTTTTTCGGTTACCCAAAGAGTGGAAATTATTAAAACATTTATTAATTTCTAAAATGTGTACTATATGTGCCACATATAGTACACATATATGTGGCACATATATGTGTCACATATACTAATATACAAATACTATTTACTTTTCTTCTTTATTATTTACACTTTATACTGACTGCAACTAACTTTTTCCTTTTCCCTCGGAGAGTTGAGAATTTTCAAAAATATCTTCTTAATGTACATTCTCATGGCATACCCTACTAAAACGCAGTCAAAATCGCAAAAAACCGCATTTAAAACAGTGCAACAGAAGCTGTTTCTTAGGATAAGTCTTAATCATCTCCCTCTTTTCCTCGGGAAGATTTTCGAAAAATCCCTTTTTAATGTATAGTACATTCTCGTAACGTACCCTAACTGTGTACCAAACTTCATCTTTCAACACTCCTAACCGTTTGGACTCTGCGCTTATCATCATCATCATCACAACCCATCTCGATTATAATATGAGATAAAACTTTAATCAAAATTTTAATATTTATAATTAATTTTTATGTATTTACGGCACTATCCGTCAGGGATGGCGAATCGGCGGAGAGAAATACACGATTCCAAGTCGATATTCTTTTAAAATTGACTCTGACTATTGACTTCCAAAGAAAGATTCGACTCCCTACTCTTACTCCAACTTTGCATCTCTGCTATTCATTACTAAGTGATTTAGCAGTGTGTACTTTTAATTAAAAGTACACACTGCTAAATCACTTAGTAATGAATAGCAGAGATGCAAAGTTGGAGTAAGAGTAGGGAGTCGAATCTTTCTTTGGAAGTCAATAGTCAGAGTCAATTTTAAAAGAATATCGACTTGGAATCGTGTATTTCTCTCCGC
>NW_019385395.1:236568-268278 GCF_000671375.1 Centruroides sculpturatus
CCGAAAGAATTCCAGTCGGCAAATTTAAATTTTCGCTAGTGCTGTGGCGCTGCAATCTTTGGCTATATCTTGGGCTACTCCAATATTTTTTTCTTGATGTGTGCTTTTTAGCTGACAGTACTGACACTTTTGTGTGGTGTTTTTCTGAGAACAGTGTGTCATGCTGAATCGAACGTTTTTGATACTAGATTAGCTTCTAAAGTATAATTTTTTTGTTTTTATATTTTTCAATATATTTATTTTGTTTGTACAAAATAAAGAAATAATTTTTAACGATACAATAGCCACGATTATTATTTTAAAAAGTTTACATTAGGCTTAACATCGACGAAAATTCAACGCGAAGCGACTCGCAACGGAAAAAAAAAATTTCAA
Organism: Centruroides sculpturatus; assembly: GCF_000671375.1. Classification (NCBI taxonomy): domain Eukaryota; kingdom Metazoa; phylum Arthropoda; class Arachnida; order Scorpiones; family Buthidae; genus Centruroides; species Centruroides sculpturatus. Next base: position 236,944 of record NW_019385395.1, read on the forward strand.
CATGGGATAGGCTAATGTATTTTTTCGTACATAATCGGTTATCCGAAAATAAGTTATCCGAACAATCCGTCTCCAATTGATTCAGATAAACGATGCTCTACTGTATTCTTTTTATTTTGTTTATATTTTCTTTATCGACAAATTTAATTTATTATAAAACTTGCAGATGACCCCGGCGTTGCTCTGGCAGAAAGTAACGGTAGCGAATATTAAGAATATTAGATTATAGCCGATCTTACTTGCCTGTTTTTGATAACTTTACTTGATTAAAATGATTAATTTTAAATTCTAAAATCTAAGAAAACTTGTTTCGAACATTATATTTAGAATTTTTGGAATTTAGAACAATTTCAAATATTCGTTCGAATTCGTTCCATTTTCGAATTATTGTTTTTCGGTTACCCAAAGAGTGGAAATTATTAAAACATTTATTAATTTCTAAAATGTATACTATATGTGCCACTATTTACTTTTCTTCTTTATTATTTACACTTTATACTGACTGCAAGTAACTTTATCCTTTTCCCTCGGAGAGTTGAGAATTTCCAAAAATATCGTCTTAATGTACATTCTCATGGCATACCCTACTAAAACGCAGTCAAAATCGCAAAACACTGTATTTAAAACAGTGCAATAGAAGCTGTTTTTTAGGATAAGTCTTAATCATCTCCCTCTTTTCCTCGGGAAGAATTTCGAAAAATCCCTTCTTAATGTACAGTACATTCTCGTAACGTATCCTAACTGTGTACCAAATTTCCTCTTTCAACATCCCTAACCGTTTGGACTCTGCGCTTATCATCATCATCATCACAACCCATCTCGATTATATTATGAGATAAAACATTAATCAAAATTTTAATATTTATAATTAATTTTTATGTATTTTCGGCACTATCCTTCAGGGATGGAGAATCGTCGGAGAGAAATACACGATTTCAAGTCGATATTCTTTTAAAATTGACTCTGAATCTTGACTTCCAAAGAAAGAGTCGACTCCCTACTCTTACTCCAACTTTGCATCTCTGCTATTCATTACTAAGTGATTTAGCAGTGTGTACTTTTAATTAAAAGTACACACTGCTACTTTTAATTAAAAGTACACACTGCTAAATCACTTAGTAATGGATAGTGCTGTAAATAAAGTAAAATTAAGCAGAAAGATGAAAATGCGGATTAAAGTTAGATTATATGAGCCGTTCACAGGTCAAATCGATTAACTCCTCATTTCGAATTTTTTTAAATTTTAGTGTTTGATATACTCGTAACTTTTTATATTCATATTCATCATCACCATTAAATTAATCGTTGGTGTCTGATGCTTTTTCCACTAACTGCTTTCATTTCTCTCTATCCACTGCCAAGTTTCTCAATTCCTGAACATTCGCTCCACACCAATTCTTCACGTAATCAATCCATTCTCTATATGATCTGCTTCTTTTGTTCATATTAAGTTAAATAAGGATCATTATCACTTAATGACAAAATTTTCATTATGACGTTGACATTATCCAAAGTATTCTATTTTTAGGAAACATTCGGATCCATACGACACATACCAAATTGTCTGTTGTATCTTGAGTAGTAAGTACTAAATTAGTCCACATAAATGTCTCGATAGCAGTTTGATACAAAGAATATAACTTTGACAGATACGTTTTCTTTTTCTCAAACTTCATACACCCGCAATACATCATTTTAATTCCAAATACCGCTAATGGTATGAGGATTGGTCGGAGAAAACACACAAAGCACAAACTACGCTTCGGGTGAATTGAATACATGTTTTTTTTTCTTTCTTAGTACTGAAAGACTTAATGTACGAGTAAACACAAAGTATATAAAATCTGGATGCAGTTTATGTTCTGTCGATTAATTGAAGAATATTTCAATAAATAGACTGAATGAAAGTTTACTTTAAAGAGAAAATATTTCTGCATACGATATTACACAAACAATCGATTTTCGCGTTATTTTGGAGTCACCTAAACGATATTGCAACAGCGACCTTCACTAGTAAGTGTATTACGCAGATACATTAAAATGCTTTTAAGATATTGATATTATAGCATTACTACTTTAATACTGACGACCATTAATTCAGTTTTCGTCACGTGACTGCAATATCAAATTGAAATCAATAATTTACATATTATCCTGTTAAAATTATTTACTCTTGTAATAAAAGCTGCATTAAGTTTATTTCAGAACTGATAGTGGTGCGTTATAGCTTCATGAAACAGATAAATTTGAATAAAGTGGCCCAGTGTACCGTACAGTGTTGAATTTAGACATTTTTCTGCAAGGCAATTTTTTGGGTGCATTCCCGGTTTCTTCTTTGATTCAGCAGTGCACAAGAATATGATAAACTGAAAAATAATTTTATATACAATTTTATGAAATATATAACAAAATTTTATATATAACATTTAGACGTAAATCACAAGAAAATTTCAGAATGTACAGTTAATTGAATTATTATGTACAGTACTTTTATTGCACCAAATAGTAAACTATATCAATTAACCAAGAATTAAAATAATATACCGTATACGTATAAACTACAGTCACGTAATATTAATATAACAAAGAAAAATAACCATTTATAAATTAATAAACACATACAATTCTTAACAAAACAATAAAAAATTACATAAAAATTGCAATTATAATGAAAATTAAATATATTTTGATTTTGACAAATATTTTCAAATTTATTTTCTAATTTTGTATTTCGAAACTAAATAAATTTATCCTTGTACTGTATTATACGACACTGACATAGCTTTTTATTTTGAATTCTATTTAGTTACACTCTTGAAGCAAATGTCCGAATAACCTCTGAACGAAAAGATACTCTATTTGGAATTTTAGAAGGAATTCCGTGACTTGAATTCGAAGGAACATGAAGTTTACCGCACATAAAGGGCATGAAATGTATAATGTGACCTTGGAACTGAAGAACCAATATGGCGGCTCCATAGTGAACAATAATGTCTTGACAAGACTACCTATTCAAGGTCTATAAACACTAGTTTATACACCTTGAATCGGTAGTGTCGTCGTTGATTGGTCAGACTGTCGACATTCTTCAGCATACGAAATATATTTCAAAAATATATTATAAAAATAATGTGTTTTTATAATCTGTGGGCAGCTCTTGTCGGGTATCTTGTTTGGAAATTGAGTTATCGTACGGCAACCGAGGCAAATATTGCATTTAAAATTGTGTTCATAAACCAAATTTTTCAAGCAACTCGGTGTGACTGTATATGTGATATCAAACAGGCTAAATACTTTTCACTTCTCGTTGACTCTACTCCAAATATAAAATACACAGATCAGTTTATTATTATTATTATCATACTATATTAAGGTAAAGAAACTCAATTCAGAAACGTTTCTTGTCTTTCATACATGTTGAAAAACATAATGTGAGCTACATAGAAATATTGCAGTTTTAAAATTTACAGAAAATGGTATAGATATTCGAAACTACCGCGACATTTTTACAACAACGCAGGCAATGTATCCGAGAAATACAACTGTTTACCAGCGAAGATTAATAGCATAGTAAAACTACATTACGTTCCTTGTGTGACTCATAAATTAAATTTAATAAAACATTTAGCTGCAAAAGCTTGTCCGAAAGCACTCCGTTTTTATCGATTTTCTTCACAATTTATTTATAGTTTCTCTTCTTCCATAAAGACATGAGACATTTTAGTGAATACAAATACAAAAGGAAACGAAACGTTAAAAATTTGTTCTACAAGTTAAACAATTTTAACTGCTAAGACAAACTTTTTGGCTATTAATACGCTTCATTGAAAAATTTCTGAAGATCGTAATGAAAAACTCGTAAGAACCACGAATTTTTGTAGGTTTTGAAAGATTTTTTTCTTTTCATATGACATTCAATTCTATTAATTTCACAAACTTAAATAAATAGGAAAATAAATAGACGTCATTAAATAGGTATTTATGAAATTTATAATGCTTTCAGACGATGTCGAAGCTAATACAGTAGACCATCGATTATCCGACCCCCGATTAACCGTCACATCGAATTAATCGACCGTTCTAGTCAGCAAATTTCAATTGTCCGCTAGCGATGTGGCACTACAATATTTGGCTATGTCTTGGCTACTTTAATATTATTTATGTTAAATTTTTGCGTGTTTTATTTGGCAATATCGGCTCGACCATTGAAGGGAGGCCAGTATTTAAACGAGACTTAATTTTCTAATTATGAGTGGTTGTTTGTTTCGTGAGCAATAAAATAATTTAAAATTAATTTTTAACGATACAATAGCGACGATTATTATTTTAAAAAAATTGTTAGGATTAACATCGATGAAAATTTAACGCGAAGTTGGTTAATAGCAATATACTAATTACAGGTAAACCCCATATAACACGGCACTTCTATAGCACGGATTCACTCTAACATGGTTTGAGAATTGGTACCATCCCCCGTATAACACGGTACTTTTATAGCACAGATTTACTCTGACACGGTTCGAGAATTGGGTAAAACCCTCGCACAACAGGAAATGTAATAAATTTTTACATACTTAAGTAATAATAGTTCACGAAAATTATTATTTTCGTGAACTATTAGTACTTAAGTATGTAAATTTTCTCTTCTCGCCTTCTGTCGATACACGTGGTCCTTCTCGAAACTTGTTTCAATGTTGCCAGATCGCGTCACTTCTGCTTCTGATGTTGCCGAATGTTTTCCCCTTATTCCATACTTGCTTTATTCTTCATAAGTGCTTAGCACCATATAAGGAAATTTATAAAGACCTTTTAACTAGAAGCAAGCAATCTAAAATTACATACATTTTGCAAAAGGTAAAGCATGGATCTGAAGATAATGCAGAAAAATGCTCAGAGGATAAGGATAACTTGCCAAAAAGAAAACGCTCTCGGTTAATTAATAGTGTTTTTAGTGATGACGAAGAAAACATTGTTTAATTTATATTAATATGTATCACTTAAAAAAATTTTAATGAAGATATTTATCTTAATTATGAAAATATACTAGCATGTTTTTTAATTTTTGGAACCTAACCCTCTTTTTCGTATTAGTTCTTTGTTTCGTATAACACGGATTCGCATAACACGGCAATTTTTTGGAACGTAACTACCGTGTTATATGGGGGTTACCTGTACATGGGATATACTAGTATACTATAGGTAACTGTACTAATAATGTATTTTTTCATTCTTTTCGGTTATCCGATTTTTTCAGTTATCCGACAAGTTGAGTCCCCAATTAAGTCGGCTAATCGATGCTCTACTGTATTTACAGAGCAATTAAACACAGTTTATACAATTTGCAAAACATAAAAAAAAACTAAATTCTCCTAAATTATTATACAAATTTATTATACAAAGTACAGTACAAGGAAAACTATTTTCTACCTTTCCACTGTGGACGTATTCAATTCCTGTTCTCATCGCATCAGCATAGATGGTTCAATGGTCTTAAAATAATTAAAAGCAATATTAAAAATTCAGTTTGACTCTAAAGATCATGTAATTTCGCAGTATTATGCATCGAGAATGGCATTTTAAACAATTTATTACAATGAACTAATTGACAATTTCTCATTTCAAAAAAGCACGATCAAGTTGAAAGTGAAGATATATATTACACTCTGTTTATTTATTTCTCAGTTCAAAAAGCACGAAAAGAGAAGATATAATAAACTCTGTTTATTTATTCTTGTAATCGTCTTGTAATTTTTCTTTAAATTTTCGTTTAAATTGCAATTTTTATAAAATTTCTTATTGTTTGTTAATAATGGTTTGTGTTTATTAATTTATTAAAGGTTGCTTTTTTCTTTATTATATTACATGACTGTAGTGTATGTGTATATATAATTCTAATTCTTGGTTACGATATACTTTATTATTGGTGTAATAAAAGTACATGCTAATTCAATTAACTGTTTATTTATGAAATGTTTTGTGGATTCCGTTTGAATGCTTATAAACGTTAAATATAAAATTTTGTTGTATTTTTAATTAAATTTTTATCTAAGTTTGCTTGTTAGTTCTTTTCCTTGTGCACTGTTGAATCCAAGAAGAAACCGGAAATGAATCCACAAAGTTGCCCCGCAGAAAAATGTCTGAACTCAATAGTTTTACGTGGACCACTTAATTCAAATTCATCTCAGTGTCATGAAGCAATAACGATCCACTGCTAGTTCTGAAATAAACTAAATGCAGCTTTTATTACAAGTTAATATAATTTTAAAAGAATATTATGTAAAAAATTGATTTCAATTTGCCACTGCAGTCGCGTGATGCAAACTCCATTAGTAGTCGTACGTATTAAAACGGTAAAGCTATAATATCAATATCTTAAAAGCATCTAATGAATCTGCGTAATAAATTTACCCATAGTGAAGATCACTAATGCAGTTTCTTTTACGTGGCTGCAACATAACAACGAAATCAATTTTTCGGTTAATATCTATAAAAATATTTTCGCTTTGAAGAAAGCTTTCACGTAGTTTCTTTAACAAAATATTTTGCAATACGACTGAGGAATTATAACTAAATCCAGATCTGAAATTCGTCACATTTACATTCCCTGCTTTGATACTAAAAGAAAAACATGTATTCAGGTTATCCGAACCGCAGTTTGTGCTTTGTATGTTTTCTACGACCAATCCTCGTATCATTACAGATATTTGGTATTAAAATGATGTATTGCGATTGCGAAAAGTCTGACGAAAAATGGAAATACCTGTCAAAGTTATATTCTTTGTATCAAACTGCCATCGAGATATTTATGTGGACTAACTTAGTACTCACTACTCAAGATATAACAGACAATTTGGTATGTGTAGGATGGATTCGAATGTTCCCTAAAAATCAAATACTTATGAAATTTATTATAATTACATTTTGCACTTTTATAACTTTTCAATTCAGTTTGTTTAAAAGGAAGAGACTTTATTTTCCTAGAAATAACAGTGGATACGAAGGAGAGGAACAAATGGCATATGTTATTCAAACAGTTTTTATATCTGGCATTATAAATTTCTTTTTTTCAATAATTACAGTCATTACTGTAATCGACTTATTCCTGTATCCTACATTAAAAAAAATAACTAATTCACAGTTGGAACTCGCATTCTGTAATCTGAATATTACAATAATGTGCATTTATGGAATTGGACAATTAGGTTTCTGTATAGTTGTTATAAGTGCATTGACCATCATGCTTTCGAAGAGATTCAAGTATTTGTCTGATGCAGTCGATGAATTGAAAAAGAGGATAATTTCTTAAAGGGTAAAATTGAAACCTCGATTGAAACTCATTGGAATTTATGGACCTATCTACAAGAAATAAACTCAGTTTTTGAAGAATACTCTCCAGCCGTATATTGTTTCGGAGTGTATGAAACAAGTTTCATCTTCTGCGCTGTGTTTTTCTTTGGGCTAGATGATTTAATACGTCTTGCACTTTCTATATCGTTGGCAACTTTCGTCGTTTGTTATACGGTTGTAACTTTTCAGCTATCTCGGTTCTCATCTTTGGTAAGTTAAAACTTAATCCTATCGCGTCTTATTAAATATATTTAAAAGCATTTTTGAAAAATAGAATCGAAACTAGCATTAAATAATATGAGATTTCAATGGTAGTTACATTTTATTTATGAACTGAAAAATAATATCATTGTAAATGAATTAAGTAATAAACAAGTAAAAACATAAAATGTTTTTATCGTCATGGCAAATGAGTGTCCGTTCTGTTAAATAAAGATAAATTTTAACAATTTGTTACAGATAAAGTAAATGAAAGTTAAATGGTGAATACGTGTGATCTAAATATAGAAAATTACTTGTCCTCACTGACTGACTGAGTCACTGATTCATCATCGCCCAGAGCAACCGCTGAACCTAAAGATATGAAATTTGGTACACCGTTAGGGTACGTTATGAAAACGCGCACTAACAAGAGATTTTTCGAAATTCCTCGCGGGGGAGAACATTAAGGCTTAACCGGAAAAACGGCTTCTACTGTACTATTTTAAATGCAATTTTTTGTTTTTATCCACGTTTAGTCTTCATTGAGTACTTAGGTGTGTTAAATTAATAACATTTCAGACATTGTTATAAATATTTTTATATATTTCGATTTTTTAACCAAATGTTCAAACCGTTTTAAATTCGAATTTGTTATTGCATATTGGTTCGATTATGTGACGATTTTTACAATCGTTACATAATCGTTCCAAAAAACTGATCAAATTGAAAATAGTTCGTTTGATTCTCAACAATTCTCATCATTCTGAGCAGTATGTGTTATATAACAATTACTATGGTTGTTGAAATACTGAATATAAATGTGGTTTGCTTGCAAAACCTGTGCGGGCGAAGTCGCAGGTAACAGCTGGTTATTGTATAAACTAAAACGAAGCGCCAGCTATTGATCTATTGAATTACTTGAAATCCGTACTTACTGTGTATGCTGTTTATGCGCAATTGCAACAAAAATAAGTGAAAAAATCCGGTGTTTCAGTTTCTGACTTGCAGAATGTTTTTTGCACATGTTTATGTTTACTGTAGCCTCAAAAGTCTTAAGTTTAGTTTCTTTATTATGATTTTTTAGAGACTTGAATAATGAATCTAATTTTTACCGATCAAAAATAACAGATTAGGCTCCGGTAGAGTGTCATGCAGATACTCATCAACTAACCAACATCTGTATTGTTAAGATGGTGATTTAGCAAAAATATATATATTGTATTTTTTAATTTGTTTTTCCGAAGAAACTCTTATTTTACTCTTTATTGTGTTGATTGGAATGACAAATAAAACAACAGTTTAGTAAGATTATTAAATAAAACTTTTTAAAATTTATTGCCTCAAGACTTTTATTCATCATCTTAATTTACTCTATAGGTTTGATGAATACACGTCTGTAAGTTAAATATTTCTTCTTAAGAAATAAATCCTTAAGGAAAACGTGACATTATATTAGTGTGGCCATTTTTTTCAAAATTATTTACCGGGACAATAGGTTTCTTCGAACACAAGTCCCTGACTGGTTTGAATTTGAAACGCAATGCCATTTTACAGTCAAGAACTAAATAATGTGCATGCCACTTTTAAATCAGTTAGAGACTTGTGTTGGAACAGACTTGATATTTGCCAGAGATATTTGCAAGTTAGTATGTTTAAAATACATTTTCTGTCACTCTTAGCCTAGAAACAAGATAAGGATAAGTTTCGGTGAGGGTGTGAAATTAAAGTGTTTAACTGTTAAAATAAAATCTTCTCAAAGATTTTTATAAATTTATTTCGTTTTATCACAATTTCTACGAAAACCGGACAAATTAATAATCAATCCAAACCATGAATTTAAAAACCGGGTGAAAACTGTTTTGGTGGCAACACTACATTATATCCTATGAGTAAAACATTCTATTTTATTGGAAAACTTGTATTTCACTTGCATTTAAAATCAAATTTTTACATTAACTGCAATATAATATATAAGAGTTGTTTATGACACTAATTTTTATTTTTAAGTTGTATGAGAAGTTTGTTGAAATCGATAAATTGTGTTCTGCTGATCTGCCGTTAGAAACTAAACTAAAGGTAATTCAAATTTTCAAAATTAGTCTATGAATTTAATGTATTAAAAATAATTTTATTTCTTTAAAAAAGATGCTGAATTTCATGAAAAGATTTGGTAAAACTCCATTTGGAATAAGCATCGGCGGATTCTTTTATATTAAAAAGAACTTTTTTATTCGAGTAAGTTCATTCAATACATTCTGTTATACTTAAATTTCTAGAAATATGGTTTATAACTGTATGTACTGTACTGTACACAAATCAATTCGTATTCTTAAAATTCGTATTAATTACAAAAATTATTATATATACCTATTCTGTTACAGTTTACGAGTGCCATATATTCAGCGTTGTCTGTCTTTATAGAACTTTTAGTTGCCAAAAAACCACCTCGTTGTAAAATTAAGATTGAAGATCTAATACAATAAACTCTCTTGCCTCATTGAATGACTAATTGACTGACATCATTATTCGAATATAAACAAACTTGGATGATATATCATCTGCCTGTATTTTATTTTATGCTATTACTTTTATATTTATTTTCTCCTCACTATTGTATATATAAACTGTATTCTAATTTGTTTTGTCACATCCATAATGTGGGGTATACAAACTTATACAAATTACAAAAATCTATACACAACAGTAAAAAATTACCGTAATACGATAATTAATAAATGATTACACTGTCNTGTATTATTATAAGTAATAGCTTTTTAGTGTGTTTTATCATAGATTATTCTTTATTGGATTTTTAAATATTATTTCCAGGTTGCAAATTTAATATATATGTATGTGAATCAAAGTATATTTACTGCATGTATTGTTTAAAATTTACCATAAATATTGACTTAGATTGAGTTAATCGTCGCAAAGCGTCCGTAACGTTAAGGTTTTGAAATGACAATTTATTATTAGAAAGTGAGATTTTTTTAAGATTGCGTAAAACAAAACAGTCTGTACAGAAATCGAAATTCTTTATTTTTTATAATGATACTACCGGTAGTAGCCCGAAACACCCCCTAGTTCTAGCAGCATTACAAATTCTTATGGGGCACGTTTAATGCACTTAATATATGAAAGTTTTATGCGCTTAATCTATAAAAGTTTGATTCACGTAATATATTATAAATATATACAGTTCTTCATCTTAAAAAATAATCTCAATAAATCAATACACAAATATTAGAAAGTGAAGATATTCTTTATTTTAAGTAATTCAAGTAAATAGAAAATACATATAGTTAATACTTCAAAATTCTAGTCTTTCTTTCATGTCTCCCTTGAAAAAACTTCCCTATAAATAACATTTTTGGTAAAAAAAACGTATTATCATTCTGAATTAATTTGCCCTGTTCTGATGTTTACTCTACCTTGATCTTCACATCGATTGCTCTCCTTACTTTGGAAAAAGCAACGTAAAGTTGTTCATGTTCAAAAACTGCTTCAGACACTACTTTGTCAAGGGTCTGTCACTGCGACTTATTGATGGTCAACGCAGATGAAGACTTCACAAGAAACTATCTTCGTTTCACGGTGAATCAAACCCATAATTTGTCAAATCAATTCGTGGTGTAAGGACTATCTGTCCCGATACGAACCCAGTAAGCACTTCAGTTTCGATCACATGATTTCAAGTTCATTACGACTAATCGAGTTTCACTACATAATCCCCTTTTTCTGTTAAGTTTCCTCAGCAGCATTATAATAGTTTCAACCTTCAAGTGGAGTTCATGAGGAGATAATCAGGATGCACATACGCTGTTCAGGTACTCGATTGGGTAATTCAATCGTTCCTGGTGATCATCAGTATGTAGCTCGTTTTACCTGTAATAAGTCTTTCCCGTTCTTATCTAAAAGTCTCACAACTTCGACATTGATTCTATCAATGTCAGCATTTTTAGGGCAAAGTACAGTAGATCCCCCTATAAGACGGGTTCCTATAATTACGATTCCTATAAGACGGCGAAAAAATTGTGGCGGTATCCGTAAAGAACGGTAAAAAAACTCCTATAATTACGTAAAACGTCATCGGGCAGCCGAACTACTTTCCGCCGTCCAGCGCCACGCTACTGACAGTTTAGGCGGGTAAATTGAGTTTAGTATCGTCTGTACATATAATTATATATAAATTAGGTACTGTATATATAATTATATATTAACTTAATTTATTGTAACTTGATTATAATTATATATATACTTTCCGCCGTCTAGCGCTACGCTACGGACAGTTTAGGCGAGCTATCGTCTGTACAATATGTAAATTAGGTACCGTAAGTCTAATACAGCACTATAATTTTATACATTTCTTGTGAAAGAAACATTTCTTATTCAACGGCGATTAAAATTATTTATATTAATGATGTCTCCAAAGTTCAATGAAGTTTTCGCAGAAAAATAACATTAGAAATCGCGGCCGCGATTTGCTGCGCTGTTCCGCGACGAAAACAAGCTTGAGCAACGGCGATGTCGAATGGTACACACTCGGTAAGTAATCCTACAATTTTTTGTTTATAGCATAGTTTATACGGATTATTTCCAAAAAAATATACGTATTTTGGAAATGTTGAGTCGAATTAGTCTAGAATCGATTAATTTTATGCAAGAAAACCTTTCAAACAGCCGTAGTCCATAAACTTCACACGTGTCGGGCTGTGATTGGCTGTGATTCCTACAAAATTGATTCATAAAGAACGGAACGTATCTACCGTCTTATAGGGGGATCGACTGTATAGCTCTATTTACAATTGTCGTTATCATATTAGGAGTAATTTGCTTGCCAAATACCTCCTTCACTAAATTATCTGCACAAATAAATTTAGGGGGAACCTCGATAGTGTCTTCAAATTCAAGAGAATTCCGCAAAGTCCGTTTGCCAATTTCGACAACCACTCACTATATTCAAGATCCTGTGATCTCATATTGCAACGCATTGTGAGTTTCTTAAATTTGTTCCAAGAATCGCAATACTTAAGTCCGGACTGGACAATCACAGGTCGCATTGCTTGCGGAACAATGTTCTCAAGCATTGCCAAATGTCACCTCAGAGTAACATTACCTTCCCACCAAATATAATTTGATGTCCAGTTTCCTCTGTTTGAATTCTGTCTATGGCATTCATAACATGGCTCGATGCCATGGTGCATTCATTGACGATAAACAACTTCGCTACTCTAATATCTCCTGCGTATTTCGACTTCAAACTCAGGTGTGTAATGGATGTCTCATTGACTTTTAATGGTAACTTGAACAGGGAATTGTAGGTTTTACCTCCACTGAGCAAGTTTGCTGAGCAATTCCGGTCAATACTATGGGAATTACAATTTCATTCTTTGCTCGAAAGTAATGAAGAAGAGTTCGGTACAAATCTGTCTTTCCACTTCCTCCGGGTCCGACCAGGAAAAAACATTTAGAGTAGATCGCTTCATCATTCACAGCGTTGATTATCGTTGTGAATGTTTATCGTTCTTATCATTCAAGGATGTAATCATCTCATCTGCGGCTCTTCTGCTCAACGTCTAAATCATAGACAATCTGATTCATACTTGGCAAATCGTAGCCCATATCAGGTAAATTGAAATCGGAGAGAAAATGACCAAGAATAGCCAGGGTATCTTTCATCTCCTTAAGTGCATACTCGGCACATCTTTGACATTCGCCCTGTTTGAGATGTCGCTCATAAGCAAATGTCCTCTGTCAAATTCTGTAAATTATCATTCCATAACTTAAGAGCGTCTGAGGGAAGACCAAAAACACAGATATAGGAAAACATTTGCCTAAGGTAAAATGACATTGCATAAACAATGAATGAAACAATGATATCCTGAATAGTGTCTTGCCAAATCCTATCATCCAAAAGATATCCCTTAGGTTTCGCTGCCTCTCGTTACCTACCTGAATGGACTCGTTATTCACCACAATTGTTCGTAAGTGTTGAAAAGATGTAACTGCCTTTTCGTGGCATAAATGTAATCGAAGGTCGTATCTTTCTGGGTCTTTAATACTTACATTCACCATTCTCCCAATCATTCTGTCCCCCCGTTTGTCGCTTTTCTCAGTTTGCAGTCATATCCTTCCAAGCGAAGTGTTTGGGTGTTTCGGAATAAGTAACCTCATGCACAGTTTCATCTGTTACATTCAACATAACACACTCGTTTATGTATACTTCTTTGCTGAAGCAGAGAATGTTGTAAAATGTATAAATGATTGAGATCTTGTAAGACTAACGGCTATCTAAACCGACACTTTAATGCCTATAACATCGTTTAGTCCCCTTCAAGCTCTGTTGGATTTATTTGTATATTTTAGAATTTTAGAGGTACTTTTCACTTCTGAACTATATTTTGCTCAACTGGTATGTTTTAACTTTCATCCCAGTTATTTTAGTCTCTGTCTAGAGTTTTAGAGAGTCTCATTTTCTAATTAGTTTCTTTTGCTATCTATTATTTTAATAGTGTTTTGCTCACTCCAGAAAATCTTACAAAAGTAGTACAACTGTACTTCTTTACTACGAGGCTGTAAACTGTACTTGTTTATAACCCTACAGCCACATAATGTGTAACTGTAAAATTTCAAACCTTTCCGAAATATTTGTAAAATTCGCAAATTGCCAATTCCTGCTTGATATTAACTAGTCTTAGGTTTTGTTCACGTTTGTGATATTGTTGCATTAACAACATAAATTTGCGTATTCGGATACGTAAATCTAAGACTGTACGTTTTACATTCATTTTTAAAACGAATACGAAATATGCCGCTTAAAATTGTGCAGTGTTTAGTATACAGTACATACCTGTAATGGATAAAGCTATTCATTTATATTTGTGTTTATAACATTAGTCACCGAGTTACAAAAAGAATGAAATTATATTTTTTCGTGTTTATGTTATTGAAAAGTTGATGATTTCTATAATTCTCTAATTTATATGATTTAAAATATGCAGCATTGGTAAAACACTTTGTTTCAAATGAGTGACGAGACATACAAATATTCAAAATTCGTTCAAATTAGCATTTAATCTGTTGTATTTCTATCACGGTATACTTAATACATATGTTCACAACTTGTATAATATACATTATGGAAAGCACTGTGGAAGTGAGATTGCATGGTTTGAGCAAATATTGTTAATAATCTAAATTTTAATGATTTTTTCGGAATTTTTCAGAATTAGATCAGAGACCTTTCTAGGATCTTAAATCGTTTTGTTTCGGAATAGGCTAGATTTCATAACTGATTTGTAGTGTGTTTGATCTGAATTATTTCAAAAAGTATTTTTTAAAGTGCGATGTTACTCTTAAAGCTGATTAGATTGAGAAAGATTATTAATTTTGTCATATAATAAAATTGACACTGAAGTTGACATAGTTAAAAAAAATGCAATATGAATGGCTTCAGATAGTGATTCAGATAAAACATAAGTCATAAATCATACTATAAAAGTGTAAAGCAGTTGTTCCCAAAGTGTGCGCCGCAGCGCCCTAGGGAGCAGCTTCGTCACAGGGTAACACGAAATGCAAATTTTTACAATTATGTTTCCTTTTTCAATTCAGTGTGATAAGACGAAATCTAGCAGACTAGTGCAAACTATTAACTCATTAAGTAATAACTCTTAATTGTTTTAGTAGTTTGTCGAGCTTTCTCGATACTTTGTGTTAGTATATACCAATAAATAGCTGTCAGTTTCACGCAATTTCAGTATTAAATTAGTTTTCGGAGAAATCGTATCAACTAAATATTGTAAGTCAGTCAAGTGATGATATTGATGTATTTCTTCTCGTATGCATTTATAAAAATGGATCGGTTTTTACTAAATAGAAATAAGCGTGTGAGAGTGAAAGTAACGAGGACAAACCGTCAACCACTAGCAAAAGTTTGAAAAAGACTTAATATCGCAAATATCATGACAGTTATTTTGGACTTTGGTTTTACGTCTATAGAAGGCAATAATGAAGAGAAGCCGCAGTGTGTACTGTGTATGAAAGTTTTGGCACCAGACTGCATGCTACCAAGTAAGTTGAAAGGCCATTTAGAAACCAATCATCCTAGCATGGTTATTATATTTCATGACTACTTTAAAGTTAAAAGAGTTAAATCAACTAAACAATAGTTTTTATAAGCAGGCATCAATCCCAAACACTGCTTTTCTAGCATCTTGTAGCGATTCATCTTCTAATTCTACAGTATGTGCCATCTTATACGATGGTACATAGAAAACGCAAAATGTAACAATGCTCATACCATGGCAGAAAAACTCATTCTACCGGCTGCTGTAGATTTGGTAGGAAGCACTTTTCAAAAGCGTCTTTGTCCAATAACACCATCAGCCGTAGAATACAACACATAGCAAAGGGTCTCGATGATCAGTTAATTTAAAAAATAAAAAGGAAAGAATTTGGGTTGCAGCTGGATGAGGCCATAAATAATAATAATAATGCTCCCTTGATTTGCTATGTACGTTTTATAGATAGTAATACCATTGTAGAAGACCTTCTCTTTTGTAAAAGTATTACTGCTAGTGCTAAGGTTCAAGACTTATTCGAGATTTTTGATACATTTATATCCGAAAATAATTTGGAGTGGACCAATGCGCTGGTATCTGTACGTCCGGCTGTTATGGACGATTGCAAGCACTTTTAGAAGCAAAGCCACTGATGCACTGTGGAACCATTCCGTTATTCACAGGGAAGCTCTCGCATCAAAACATCTGAGTCCTACATTGAACCAAGCCTTAGAATATGTAGTAACTGTAGTACACTTTATAAAAGTTTGGCTGGTAAAGGTAAGAGTTTACAAAAAACTCTCGGGATCCGAGCACACGCTTTTGTTGTAATACTGAATTTTGCGATGGCTCGCGCGTGGTAATGTTTTGTCTGGTACGTTTGAACTGCGACAGAAAATTTATATTTTTCTTAAAGAGGAAGACTACAAGTATGCCGAAAATTTGTGAATGAAGAGTTTTTAGCTAGCATACTTATGTCATATTCATGCTTTAGCTAGTATACTTATGTTATTCTTGAAAAGCCGAAAGCTCTGAATCTTTCATTTCAGGGAAGCAATATGCACCTTTTAAAGTCGATTGATAAAATTTCAGTTTTTATAGAAACAATTAAAACAATGGAAAAGAAATATAAATGAAGACAGAGGAAAGAATGATTAACGTTGTTGCAACGGTTTTTGACTTCCAATGGAGTTTATTTCTCTCGAGTTATGAAATCAACTTTTGAAGAACATTTATCACAGCTTATCACCTGGTTTGAGATATATTTTCAAAATGATAATATTGCTACATTTGAATGGATTTAAGATCTATTTAATGCCTAGTGCTCCATCTGGATTTACTGCTGCAGAAGAAGAGAATCTTATTGAGTTGTCTTGCGACAATACATTGAAAACAAAATGTAGCAGCATGGAATTAACTGAATTTTGGATATCAGTAAAAGATGAATATCCCTTCTGAGTGGTAAAGCTCAGAGAATTTTAATTTCATTTGCGATTTCTTATTTGTGTGAAGCTGAATTTGTCATTGTGATAAAAACTAAGCATTGTACACAAGTCAATATGGAGAAAGAATAAAAGTGGCTGTGTCTAATCTGGTTCCAATATTTTGGAAAATGTGCAGTGATCAAGAGGCTTAATTATCCTACTGATTATAATATTAATTGAATTTGTTCAATTACATTTTTTAATCTTAAATACGTGTTTTATTTATTTTTTACTTATCAACTATTAGTCAACGACCATTCCTATTTATTTGAGATAGAAAGGTTTCAACATTTTGATTTAACTGGTGTCGTACTTCAATGTTTGACGATGCAAATGCGATCAAGTGTGGTCTAAACAAGTGATTCCAAAGTTTTTTGATTCACCACCCTCTTGGTTCCATAAAGTTTTACCCAGTGTCCCTAACCCATTTTGTCTTGCGTGAGGAAGGCGTAGGAATATTGTTAGAAAAGCTTTTTTGTGAACTTCATACTTACCTTACATTGTTCTCCACATCTGGAAACCACTATACTAAGACAGTTGTTTTCTACACAGAAAATGAGCATTTTATCATTCTTTTTCAAGTGTTATTGAATGACCTTTTCAACTTCCTTTTCATTAATTAAGCCGCTTTTCATCACACCATTTATTCCAGATTTTACAACGTCAGATATTAATATATTCTTTACGAAAATTATAGGTCAGTTTACTTTTCCGTTTCTGTTAAAATAATCAAGAAGATATCAGAATACATTTCGATCACAGGATTCTAGAATATTAATCAGTCTGATTCAGTCACATTCAGATTTTATCTTCAAATTTGAAACGCTGAGACGTTAAAACGCTTCTTACCAATCACTTTGGCATAATTAAACACGTCAAAATAGGAAAATGATCACACCCTGTCATACATAAAAGTCGAAAGTCAGCAATTTCTCCAAAGAAAAGTTATTCGAAACCGGTGTAAAATAATGTTGTTAACTCCATTATGAGAAAAAAGATAAATATCCCACTTGTATCACTTTTATCAGTAGAGAGAAAATATCATATAGACTTCACAACCAGATCACATGGTCTATTATAAAGTAATATATTTCCATTACCTTTTATACGCAGTTCAATAACATAAAATTTTAAGTTTTTTCTAATCAGTCTATAGCTACAAAATAATCTTTATTTATAAAAATATTTTAATTTGTATTAACTAACATTCATTCGCGTAATAAGTTATAAATGGCATCCAAAAATTTTTGTTTAAAGGTGGTGAAGTCAAATTAAGTAACAGTGGTTTATTAATATATTATATATTTTAATATTAATATTTGATTTATACAGTATTAATATAATGCTATATTATATATAACATTAAATTTGTGAACATTTTTATTTTTACAGCTAAAATACTCTTTAAAAAGTTTCGTTTTGGAAGTCAGAAACGGATTAATCTATTTTATGTTGTTTCTTATAAAAAAAATTTTCAGTTTTAGAACTGNATATGTGTGACATGTCGAGAAAAGAAGACAAAAAAGAGAGAGATTTAGTTTCTAAGCCAATTTTACATTCTGAAATGAATAGTAGGTGCCAAGTGGATCTCATTGATTTTCAGACTCAACCTGATGGAAAGTTTAAATTTATCATGGTCTACCAAGGCCACGTAACAGTCTATTTTTATTATCTTCAAGTACAGACAGCCAAGAGTCAAACTCTACAAGTGAAGTATCGGTCTTCTCCATTCAGAACTGGATGTTTGCCAGTCGTTCTTCTAAAACTTTTGCTTAAAATAAATTTGTAGTTTAAACAAGAAATTGAATACTTTCCTGGACATGAATTTATTTTTAGGTTTAATATATGAAAGAATCAATTGTTCTTCGAATCACTCGAAATTCTCTCGTCTTCATTCTCAGACCGCGTTTTACATTTCTGTCAGATGATTCTTCATTTAAACAGAACAAAGTAATAAGTAACCTAATATCATAAAATTAAGAAATTTGGCAGATAACGCGAGAGATTCTAAATTCGAATTTTGACGTTTCGTTATATGTTGACTTTTTGAGATTTCAGATGTTTCCATATGTCTACTTTGGACGTCCTTTTCCGAAATAAATATTTCATTTTTCTGTATTAAGTCTACTTACATTCAAGCTTTGACGTCAGTCATTCACTCAGCCTATGAAACAAAATACCGTTATTGTATTAAGTCTCCAATCTTAATTTTACAAGAAGACGGCTTCTTTGCAATTAAAAGTTCTGTCAAGACAGACAGCGCTGAATATATGGCACTCATACACTGTAAAATAACATTTAAAAATTGTTATGTACACATAAACAGATTTCTGTATTTAATGATATTTAAGAATAACTTATAAATATATTTCCATAAATGTAGTAACGACGTGTATATGTTACCGGCCAAATTCGATTTTAGGCCAAACTAGTTTGTCATAGGCCAAACGAGTTTATCCTACGCGTGTCAGGATACACTAGTTTAGCCTAGGACAATCTAGTTTGGCCTGAAATCCTTCAGGATTACCTAGGCCGAACTGATTTATTCCTCGCGAGTGATAAAATAGACACGTTAGAACCTGTTAAGCGGGGATTCCCTCCTCGCGCCTTTTTCTATTATGCTTTCGTTGTCTATTCGAGTTTTTCATGAACTATAAAGCGCGCTGCATTTTTACAAAATGGCTACTTTATCTGGGTCGTTTGTAACTAGTCATGTAAAATGAATCATATATTACTGTCCGATATAATGATATATATCATAAAAACAGCACACCTCTGAATCCTAAAAGTACAATTCCAGGATATTTTAATGCAAACACAAACGTTTTCGATCTACACAAGAGATCTTCGTCGGGTTAAAGCGTTCTCAAATGGAATGCGGAAATGGAATATTCTTAAGATTATTTGAAAAACGTATAAACGAGAATTTATAAAAAATTTTAAATATGAACTATATGTTATATGCTGCTTATAGCTGATAATCGAGAAATTTTATAGGAGAACAATTATTGCCTATGGGACACGTCATTATATGGTATCGAAACAAATGAGAGAGATCGTTCTATACATATTTTTGCCCTTTGTGTTAAAAAACATCAGCTCTGACATCCCCCACAAAATTACTGGCATTTTAAAGTTTAAGGAAAAATCTTTTAATATTGACAGTATAACTTCTTCATGTAAAGCTGAACAATGGAGAAACTTTTGCCAATTCTTAAGTCTAATCCACTCTTTCGGAATTCGGAGAAACTAATAAATATAACCGATTTTCGAATAATCATATGTTTTTCATGTGGAAATAGATGAAAACTTATATTGGGCTCCCGTATGGCTTTGAAATTTCAATTTGGAACGCAACAGAAAGCTTCTCTATTGCTATTCATCTTTACTGCTAATACACAAGAATGATTCAAATGACCCAGATAAAACAGTTTTATTTTTAAACACCAAAGGGCGAGCATTCGGTGAAAAATGCGAATTCACTCATTACGCGCAATCGTGTAGTGACTTGTGTACTTACGTGCAATTCGTGAAGCTGTATTAATTTGATTTTTTGAACGTACCTAGTGTAAAAGTTTTGTGTTGTTTTCATATTGTTATTATGGATGAGCCATCGTCTAGTGTTCAAGTTGATCAGTTAAAGTGGAGAGAGTGGTTTTTAAAAGAAATTTTGCAAAGTGAAAATATAAAATCTTATTTTAATGTTTTAACAAAGGATAAATACTTAGATCTTATCCTACAAGTGAAAGAGGCTGAAAAAGCTCAAATTAAGACACAACTTCATCAAAGGCGATTAAAACGGTTTGCAATTTTAAACATTGGTTCTGTTAAAAACTTGTTGCCCGTAATAAAATCCTCTATTCCCGCTAAGGAATTGTATGATGTTATTGATGCAGCTCACAGAGCTGCCGGACATTGCGGACGTAAAAGATTATTGGCTGAGACATCTTTAAAATATGCTAATGTCACAAAGCGCATGATTAACCTTTATTTATCTATATGTGTGACATGTCGAGAAAAGAAGACAAAAAAGAGAGAGATTTAGTTTCTAAGCCAATTTTACATTCTGAAATGAATAGTAGGTGCCAAGTGGATCTCATTGATTTTCAGACTCAACCTGATGGAAAGTTTAAATTTATCATGGTCTACCAAGGCCACTTGATTAAGTTTATTTTCCTTCGTGCTTTGGAATCTAAACGAGCTGAAGAAATAGCCTACCATTTGAATGACATATTTTTGACGATAGGTGCCCCATGTATTTTGCAGTCAGACAATGGAAAAGATTTCGTCAATCGTATTATATGTGAAATGACGAGTCTTTGGCCAGAACTTAAGCTAGTGCATGGAAAACCACGACACAGCCAAAGTCAGGGCTCCATCGAGAGAGCCAACCAAGACGTCGAGAACATGATCAATTGTTGGCTAAAAGATAATCAATCGACTAAATGGTCAGAAAGCTTGAGGTATGTCCAATTTATGAAAAACAGGTCCTACCATTCGGGCATAAAACAATCGCCTTACAAAGCTATGTTTGGAGTTGAACCCAGAGTTGGTCTTTGAACGACATTACTACTACCAGAAGTAATAAAGGATATTTAAAATAAAGATGACCTTCAACAACTTATTGAAACTGATTTAACCCATAGACGGACAAATGATCACAATGATTCGGGAGATGATCGTGATGGTAATAATATCGAAACTGCTAAAATTGGTGATGATATCCAAAAGGCAAGACAAACAGCTGCTGAAAACCTTCAGAAACAGGCAAAAAAAATGAAATCTGCTTCTGACAAATCGCATCCACCAGCTAAAGTGGGAGATAATGTGACTGTGCCGATTCCTGATGTAGACAGAGGAAGGGGCGACCTAAGAAATGTTATTGGCGTTGTTCTTGAAATAAACAATGATGGCCTGTACAAAATTGGAACTAAGCATGGAATATTGCAGACACTCTATTGCAGGTTAGTTACGCATTTTATTATTTATTTTTTTTCAAATTACTTCAAAAAAAGAAATTCTTTTTTAATGACCATGTTACTCCATTTCACTGTCAAATCTGAACTGATTTCGATGAATATTGTTTTAATATTTGAAAGAAATTTTCCAGTTTTATGAATATTTTCAGATAGGATTTTTGTATAATATTTAATTATAATAAAGGCCTGATAACGATCTTCGAAGAAAAAAAAGCGCAATGTTAAACGCCGTTTTGTTTGGTCTAAAAAGCATAAGTATGTTATGTAATTTGGTCAAAACAAAATATTTGTTTATTACACAACTGAATTCAACCTTTGTACTCAAAAATTTCGACAAGAAAGTAATGTTAATCAAGATGTTCAAATCTCACTAACAACTGCAGCTACCAAACATTGGAACAGGACAAGGTTTTGTGAGGTGCACCTGTACCAAAAATTGTGCTACTAAAGGTGCCAGTATAAAAAAAAAATGATTTTGTGTAATTCGAAATGCCACCACAGTACACCCTGTAAAATAAATATAAGATTAAATATTTTATATGTTACACTAAGAATCACTAATAAGTTCATTTTTAATTTTAGTTTGGCTATAAAAATTATTTTTATTATTTCGTTTGAATTTTTGAAAATACTTAAGAAAGTTAATTAAAAGTGATTGGGTTGATAAAAAAGAATACAAAGTGATAATTACTGATTAGCTTATTTTTATTTTATAGTTTTGTACAAGTTTTGGTTCACTTCTAATCAATACCGTTTTTTATAATTAAGTAGACCATGATAATAAGTAGATGTTTGAATAAATATTGTTCATCTAATTGATTGCCTTTGACTTTTATTTTAACCATTAATATGCTTGAATAATAATTCTAAATCACTTCGGCCTAGGTCAAACTAGTTAAGCCTAAAGTATTTAGGCCAAACTAGATTGTCCTGGGCTAAACAAGTATATCCTGACTCGCGTCGAATAAACCCGTTTGGCCTAGGGCAAACTAGTTTGGCCTGAAATCGGGTTTGGCCGGTACTATATAAACTTGAAGTTTAATAAAGAGTTAGAGAATATACATAAAAAACTTACTCGAATAAAGAAGTTCTNCAACACCGTTTTTTATAATTAAGTAGACCAGGTATGTTTGAATAAATATTGTTCCTCTAATTGATTGCCTTTTACTTTTATTTTAACCATTAATATACTTGAATAATAATTCTACAACACTTTGGCCTAGGTCAAACTAGTTAAGCCTAAAGTATTTAGGCCAAACTAGATTGTCCTGGGCTAAACAAGTATATCCTGACTCTCGTCGGATAAACCCGTTTGGCCTAGGACAAACTAGTTTGGCCTGAAATCGGGTTTGGCCGGTACTATATATTTGAAGTTTAATAAAGAGTTAGAGAATATACATAAAAAACTTACTCGAATGAAGAAGTTCTTTTTAACGTAAAAGAATCCGCCGATGCTTACTCCAAATGGAGTTTTACCATATCTNTTTAATAAAGAGTTAGAGAATATACATAAAAAACTTACTCGAATGAAGAAGTTCTTTTTAACGTAAAAGAATCCGCCGATGCTTACTCCAAATGGCGTTTTACCATATCTTTTCATGAAATTCAGCATCTTTTTAAAGAAATAAAACGGCTTTTTAATACATTAAGTTCATAGGCCAATGAAAGAATTTGAATTTATTTGCATTACCTTCATTTTGGTTTCGAACGGTAAATCGGCAGAACACAATTTATTGATTTCGATGAATTTTCCGTAAAGCTAGAAAAATTTAAATTAATATCATTAATCACTTATTTTTTGTCCTAAAATACAGANATCCTGTCTCTCTCCCCCGTGGGGAGAAATTTCGAAAAATCCCTTCTTAGTGTGCGTTCTCGTGACGTATCCTAACTGTGTACCAAATTTCAACTTTTAAATGTAAATAGATTATAAACATCTCATTTTAATTAATAAATGTTTCAATTTTATATCTTCGAGAATGTTTCTAAATCTAGTTAATAAGACACAAAAATAACTTACCAAAGATGAGAAGCGTGACAGTTGAAAAGTTAAAATCGTAAATAAAACCACGAAAATTATCAAAAAAATAGAAAATTCAAGGCGCATTACATGATCGAGGTCAAAGAAAAATACTGAGCAGAATAAGAAGCTTGTCTCATACACTGCGAAACAATATACGGCTGGAAGATATGCTTCACATACTAGGTTTAATTCTTGTATATAAGTCCATAAATCCCAATGAGTTTTAATCAAGGTTTCGATTTTAGTATTTATAAAATTTTCTTCTTTTTTTAATTTATCGATTATATCAGATAAATAAATAAATCTTTTCGAGAGCATGACTGCACCTGCATCTATAACGAGTACACAGCAATCTAGTTGTCCAATTACATAAATGCACATTAATGTAATATTTAGGTTACAGAACGCCAGCTCAAACTCTGAGTCAGTTATTTCTTTCAAAGTAGGATAAAGAAACAAATCGATTACAATAATATTTGAAATTATTGAAAAAAATAAAACTATAAGGCCACAAATAAAAGATATATGAATGATATATGTCATTTCTTCTTCTTCTCTTTCATATCCACTGTTATTTCTAGGAAAATAAAGTCTCTTCCTTTTAAAGAAACTGAATTGAAATACTGTAAAAATACCCATTGTAATTAATATAAATTTGATAAGTATTTGATTCTTAGGAAACATTTTGATCCATCCGACACACACCAAATTGTCTGTTATCTCTTGAGTAGTAAGTAGTAAATTAGTCCACATAAATACCTCTATAGCTGTTTGGTACAAAGGATATAATTTCGACAGATATTTCCGGCTTTTGGCAGACTTCTTGCAATTGCAGTATATAATTTTAATTCCAAATATCTCTAATGTCACGAGGATTGGCCGTAGAAAACACACAACGCACAAACTGCGCTTCGGGTCACCTGAATTCATTTACTTTTATTTATCGAATGCAAATGCTAAAAGTTTTAGAATCTTAGATCTGGACTGAACTTCTGTTCTGCGGCTATAATGAAGGATATCTCTCTAAATAAACCAAATGCAAGTTTTCTTAAAATAGAAAACATTTTCGAATACGATATTACGCAAACACTTGATTTGTGTTGTATTGCTGTCACGCCACTGAAATTGCATCACCGGTACAATTTCATCTTTCGATCAGTAAACCTATTGTGCCAATATCTTAAAATCATGCTATTATCTTTATGAGAGTTAAACATTCTGATGTAAGTATTATAATTATTGTTTATCTTCAATTTCGCTTGTTACAAGACAATTTAGTGAACTGCAAATTTGTGGAACCTTGGATAAATTTAAAAGAAAATCGAATGCTTTTAAGACATCGATATTGTAGATTTCCTATTTCACTATTCAAGGCCACCGATGCGGTTTTGACACGTGATTGCAGTACAAAGAGAAATCAATGGTTTGCGTAATATCCTATTGAAAAATATTTTCTCTTTTAAGAAAATCTTCATTTGTTTATTTTATGGCTGCGATTATTAACGATAAATTAGCGAGTTAATCGTGAAAATTTTAATAGAAATAAAGTTTGTATTTTGTTCGATTAAATCTCGATTCCTTTAGATCTTATATTCTTAAGGATAAATATAACAAATAATAAATACACTTTTACACATTAAATTAGTCTGCCTAAACTGTAACTCTGTGGCCATACCAGACGCGCAAACGTGTTTGACAATCATTCATAATTTTTTTAAACGTTTAGAATGTACCGTAAAACATTTATAACTTGGCGCATGTTAATACGTGCATGTTTTTTTATTGTTAAATGACAAAATAATTGATATGTAAATATATAAAATATAAATGTAAAAGTAGTTGTTTGTAGAAATAGACGGCAATGCCTATATACAATACTGTTGACGTCGGCAAAGTTGGAAACAATTGCAGAAGATAAGTTTTAAGACACATGTCGGTAATTCGCAGTTCTAAAAATACACTGGTGGAAATTGAAAGTGTTACACTCAGATGGAATTAGTGGAATTTCGCGAAACTTGGTAAACATGTACAGGGGCATACCCAGAAGAAATGAACACAAAGTGAAATGAATTACGCAAATTTTATTGCTGTTTGGTACATGTTTCAGTAAATAGTATGCCCACCTTGAGCATGGATACACTCTTGGATCCTTGCAGGCATTGAATCAATAAGTGCTTCAATGTCTTGTTGAGGTATGTCTCTCCATGCCTGCACAATTTGTGCAGTCATTTGTTGTACAGTGCGCGATGGATGGCTATGAGATGTAATCCGTCTACCCATGGCATCCCAGGCATGCTGTATAGGGGATAAATCTGGAGACCGGGCGGGTCAATCCTTGATTGCGACACTTTGCAAGGCCTGTCTTGTGATGGCAGCAGCATGAAGACAGGCATTATCGTTTTGGAAGATACATTTTGGATGGTGTTCATGAAATGTATGACTACTAGATGGATCACCCTGTCCACATACTGGCAGGCGGTCATTGTGCCTTCAACAATCACCAACTCGGTCTTGCTGTCGTAACTGATTGCCTCCCAAACGATGACACCAGGAGTTGGACCTGAGTGGCACTCTGAAATTACAGCAGGGTGGGCTTTTTCTCCGGCGGACATGTTGCTAACTATCACATTGGCCTAAACAGAATCGGGATTCGTCACTAAACACAACTGTACATTATTCATGTGTCAAATTACGTCTAGCAGCACACCACGTTATCTGTTGTTGGCGATGAAATCTGGTTAAGGGAATACATTGCATGGGGGTCCGAGATCTCAGTCCAGTATCAAGCAATCGGTTTACAATTGTCGGTAGAGTGACTCTGGACTACTTCTCCGATCTGTGCCGCCGTTGCCCATCTGTCAACTGCCATCCGCACAATATGGCGATCTTCACGTGGCGTCGTCCTTCTGCGTGGACCTGTGCCAGGTCTCCGAGTACTGGACCCTTCCTGCCTCCACCTTGTGACCACTCTTTGTACTGACATTGCAGTACGGCCAGTCCTTCGGTCGATTTCACGATATGATGCTCCCATTTCTGACATGCTAATTATCCGACCTCTTTCAAAGTCAAACATTTGGGTGTACGAAGTTCTCACTCGTTGATATGGCATAGCTGGTCATCAACAACCTATGGACCAAAAAAAGTCATTCTCCCTAACAGAGTTCACAACTTAGGGGAGATCGGGGCAAGATCGGCATGTTAAGCTTTACTTAAATTTTGTGTAATAAATACTGCTGTAAACTGAAAAAAAAGCTTTGCATATTGTCTATTGGAATGTTACCTTACTATAGAACTGGTTAAAATCAGTTTGGAAATAAAAATAATTAAAATAATTACAACTTTACAAGAAGAGAGAAATTGACGAAGTTGCCCCGGGTATAGGGGCAAGATCGGCAACTTCTCTCTTTTTGTAAAGTTGTAATTATTTTAATTATTTTTATTAAAGTTGCCCCTGGTATAGGGGCAACAGTAATGGGGCAAGATAGGCACGTATATAAAATTATGTTATTAACAATGTATAAGTTGGAATTCACTATTAAAACAAAGAAATACAAATCCAACACCCATTTAATATTATTACAACGAAATGCAAGTTCAAAGACATATATACATGAATAACAAATGCAAACATGTTTTCATTTATCATCTGTTTGATTTTTATCCTTTGCTTCTAATGTGGCTTTATGTTGCCGATCTTACCCCGCTAGTCATGATTTCGAAACATTAAGTACAACCCTGAGAACAGAATGCCAAGCCACGATCTGGCCACGTGAATAAGTTGAAGTTACATCCTTCTAACAGGAAAAGTAACTTTCGTTATCATGGAATTATAACAAAACCTGCCAATTCAATATAAATGGAAAAAAAATATTATATGGAATTGAACGAAAATGAAAATTTGCTTGATAATTCAACTACGCTTGTTGGAGAACAATAAAAACACTACACTCAACAAGCCACCAATAAAACTCAACTGCCTAACCTATAACCAAAGTCTCCTTTTAATTTGTTTTTTAAAAAAAGCGCTTGACAAACTTGCCCCGCATGCCGAAGTTGCCCCGATCTCCCCTATAAACTAAACACTATAGCAATTTTGCATAACAAATGTCTGCATAATTTCCATATCACTGTATGTACTTCATTTAATTTTTGATCATTCAATACCCTTCATAAAGAAATTCTTCTGCCTAAATTTCATATGTCTTTAACAATACTGGGTGAGTGTAACACTTTCAATTTCCGCCAGTGTATGTATAATGCGAGTTATTCTCCTTAACAATGATGCCTGGCTGCGTTATCAGACCGGGAGTAGAATTTGCGATCAATAGCCCGGATAGCACAGTAGGTAGCGCTTTATACTCCTAGAGTAACGTACCAGGCTTCAACCACCAATTAGGCAGGAATTTTTTACGTTGTTCGACGCGTTTTAGCCACTGCTGCATGTGAAACCTTAGACTCGTGTCTTTACGAATGGAAATGCTACTCTGACATCATAAACATTCATCGCCACGTTGAGTTAAATTAATGACTCGCATAGCGCGTCATGTGTCTAAAATAATACACGCTGCTTGATCGATTTTATTTGCCTGGAGCGCGATAGGCGTTGAGTGAACTGGCTGCAGTCTCTTTTGTCAAATGTTTCTTTATAAACCCTGAATGCAAAATTAACACTACTATTCGAATTTTTTCCAACGACCTCAAATGAAATAAAAAATCGATCGCTAGATATACTAGGTTGCTTTACTAACTTCGACATTCGTCTACTCTACACAGGCGTTTTCTATTAAATCGTTTAGTTGCAGACTATTTGATAGACATGTTAAACTGTATTTTCATTTGATATGAACACACATTTTTAATATAACTTTTTAATTTCTAATTACGTATACTTACCAAAGAAGCCATTAAGCACATTACAACAATTTTTTTATGATTCGCATAATTTTTCCGAACTCACTATTCAATATTTCAATGTTTAAAATTTTATGCTGTATATTAAGATCTTCTTATTTATAATATTATGTCATCTATATATATAAAGTATTCTAATATTTTATCAAATTTCCAACAAACACAAAAATTAGTCATCATACAAGAAGTAAGTTTGTATTTTTTTTAAATATCATAAGAAAATGAAATAATGTTTTACACTATTTGCTCACTTTTTTGAAGCTTAATAACTCTTATGATTTTCCTAAGTGTATTATAAATGGCTTCAAAGTGGATAGTATATATTTTAAAAGATGTGCGGATAGTTTATGCATAATTTGAAAAATTAACAAATGCATCATTGAATTTATTGATAAAATTAACAGTAACAAAGATGGGCTGAAAATGAAAACAGAACAAAAAAGCTTACTGCACCTGTATTTTTGGAACATATGAGTTTAAAAACCGTAGGATGCAAACAAGTGTAAACATCAAGCTAACACTCAGACCACTGTACATCCCTTCCAAATCAATTCATCCTTATCATATACAAGGTATCGGAATTTCGGGCATTTATCAGAACTTTTTCATATTTCGGATATGTAATAGACAGAATGAAGGGGCTTAATAGAATTAAACAAATGGCCACAACACTAGGATATGGAACTAACACGATAGAAGGTCTGATTAGAAGGTTTGAGCATAACAACCCTAAAAGAAAAACCAGCAAACCTAGTGAAATCAAGAAATTCACTTTTAACAGAAGTATAACTAACTCATGAAAGAAATAGAAGAACGTAAAGGGTGCAAAATTCTTGTAAAAAAAACAGCCCCAAATATGTAACGAGTGTTAAGAAATGATAAGGATAGATTAAAAACAGAAGAAATGGTAGGTGTATACAAGATACCATATGAAAACATGCAGATGCGGATAAAGAAGGATTACATCAGCATCACCACAAAAAACTTGAAAGTTAGACTGGGCACAGACTGAGGGCTCGGTGTTAAAATAAGAAGAGGCAAATATCATTAAGTCTCTACATCCCCTACATTCACACAGAACGCTAAAAAATGTGAAATATACAAAAGCGAGTTGAAAGAGCTGTGTACTGTTAGCCCCAATGAAGAAACCTTTCATAGGTGAAGTGGATTTGGGCAGCTTGCTAGTAATGTAAATAAAAGGATTTTTCTCTGCAAACTGATTTCCTTTCATACCTTTTTAACTTTACTTTTTTTTGTCATTTTTGGTTTAATGTTTTAAGATTTGAAGTTATATGATATCCAAAAAGTCAGAAGTGAAAGAAAAATATAATTTTTTTTGCGTTTTTAATGTTTATTTTTATATAATTTTTAACACGATTGTCGCATAGCTATCATTCTTTTATTTATATTATTCCATAACATTTAGGGTCTAATTAGCTAACTTCTAGTTGTTTGATTCTGTTTGAACGAGTAAGCATTTTCTCAGAATTGTCTGGTGGAAAATTAACTACAATAAGAAAATCGCTTCCTCTACGTAAATCAAGGTAAAACTGTAAAAAAATGTTAGATAATCGCTATTTTCGTCGTTTTCCAGTTCCAATTTAGCTCTAATTTACATATTTATTGAAGTTATTCAAACGAATAAGTGTTTTGATAGAAATATTTCATGGTAAAATTGCCCGCAAAATTAAAATACTTTTGGTTTAATTATTTCCCGAGATTACGCAATATATAGAAGTAATGAGTTTCCCGTAATTTTTTCGACTGGAAGCTTTTGATAAGACATCTAGTCCAAGTAAAGTCAAATAAAAAAACGTTCTAACCGCATGTTGATCGGACTGAAAAGTTGGAAGAATATAAATTTTTTCAGTATTTTTATATTTAAAAAAATGTTAACTAAAGATTGAGCTGGGTTTGTGAGACCCACTGTGATTCACTGAGAGCTCTCTCTGTGGCCCACCTTTCCTCGTAAATACTTTAAGATTAATCGTCTGATATTTTTTTTATCAATAAAAACTGACTTACTGTAATGATTATATAATCTTGTATTAAACTCTTAACTTATGTTTTCTTTTCAATTAGCGTTTCTTTGGAATGATAAGACAAGGAAGTGGAAGCAATTCTCATCCCACAACAGTGCAGTTCTTATACCTGTACAGACTGATGACTGTGTACAGTTTGTTCTTCCTCCCAAACGAGCATCAGTTCAAACTGATCCAGGATCTATGCTTATTACTTTAAAAAATCTTCTTCATAGTCATAAAAAACCATTCAGAGAAGTTCAAGAACAATTGGAAGAACATTTAGAAAATTTGCTTTGTGATCCAAGT